>NC_048409.1:4811726-4818949 GCF_013103735.1 Etheostoma cragini | reverse complement strand
CCCCCCCCCCCCTGTTTCTCCTTTTCCCTGGCCCTTCCCAGGCTCACAGTTGAAATACTGTGCTGTAGTGCAAAGGCGCTCCATTTACCAGTAATTACCAGTCATCCATCACTCCTTAGATTGCCCGGGGTCAAGCCCCCCTGTGCCCTTTGTGCCCCTTTTCCTCACCCTAGTCCTTCAACCCCCCTGCAGACATGTGGTCACTGCGGCAATTATGTTGAGTGCACCCTGAGCTTTACACTTGGAGTTGGTGGGTAAGTCCTGTGTGTGAACACTGCTGCTGTTGTGATGCCTGCCGCCTGCTTCTTGCTGTCCTTTGAGTGGCCCAGCCTGCTGGCGCATTGCCCCACAATGCCACATTCACCCGTGCCTTAACCCTGCCCTGTTTACAGGAAAGGAATGGCAGGCCATGTTTAAATAGAATGCATTTAGTTTGTCTACCAGCACAAGGCCAGGGTCAGTCGGCCACCTGACTCCTGTGTCAGACCGGCCTGACTTATGGCTCAACATGTCACTGCTATAACAAGAGGTCAGCGGTGGCACTCTGTGTACAAGAGAAGGGTCACATCCTCTCAGAGTATTTACAATACGCTTCCTCGGACACTCTCCACTCATGAATAGAGACGGATGTGGAATCAGCGAGCAGAACATCCATCCATCCAATGTTCTGAATATTTTGCATTCTTTGTTACATACTATACAATTTGCACAAGCAAAACCACTTCCATTGAATGTTATGATATTAGCTTATACTATGTTGTTGTTGCCCAGTATTAGTTTCCCTGTCAACCAACTTAAAAGTCATTGCAGGTTGTAGTCTTGTTTGGAATTTTGTGTGTGGAAAATTGAATTGAATAGAGACATTTTAAATTTAATTCACAGTGCAGTCACAGTAGGGTCCAGTTACTGTTTCATATGCCAGTTAGTTATACAGCGTGGAGTCTGTTTTCCCCTCTGAATGGTGTTCAGATGCCAACTGTGTTTCTAATGTCGCTCCCTGAGAATTTAGTCATTGTGATAACAGCCAATATTTCTTATTGTAGATGTTGTACTGTATGTACTGCACAACTTGTGCAACATTAACTGAAATCTTAAAGGTCCCATGACGTGGAGCTTTTTGGAGGCTTTATATAGACCTTAGTGGTCCCCTAAAACTGTATCTGAAGTCTCCTTCCCAAAATTCAGCCTTGGTGCAGAATTACAGCCACTAGAGCCAGTCCCACAATGAGCTTTCCAGTATGTGCCATTTCTGAGTCTGTAGCTTTTGAGGAGCAGAGGAGGGGGGGGGGACATCATGGTTTTAAAACTTTGCTCGTTTTAAAGCCATGTTGTCTTTCTCTCATGGGTGGGCCAAATTCTTTGGGTGGGCAAAACAGAGAAAGGGGAGGTAACCTTGCTCCTTATGACCTCATAAGGAGCAAGATTCCAGATCGGCCCATTTGAGCTTTTATTTTCTCAAAGGCAGAGCAGGATACCCAGGGCTTGGTTTACACCTATCGCCATTTCTAGCCACTGGAGGACCAAAGGCAAGCTAGGGGAACACATATTTAAAAAAGAACTCATAAAGTGAAATTGTCATGCCATGGGACCTTTAAATTAGGAATTTTCTGTTCTCTCCTCTGATTGACATCCCGTCCTCCATGAAACAATGGCAGCTGTGAGAAAACGAGCTCTACTCCTGCTAGCCTATAATGAGTCCTAGAGAGTTTTATTCTTTCCTTTACTAACGACTGCACCTTTAAGTGCAACAGGAGGAGCTAGAGGTGCAGAAGACGAGAACAGTTGCAGCCATTGTTTCTGCAAATGAGCTTTTCACACTTGGCCTTGTTTCATTAGAGAGTTGTCAGCTTCTGCAGCTCACCGTCTGCAGAATGGAGATGAGGAAAGAAGCTGTGAATGTCTGTGTTCACTTCTGTGAGTGTGTGTGCATTTGTGATGTGTGTGTGTGCGTGTGTACGAGGTGTTCGCATGTAGATATGTGATCTGTTCTGTGCACATGCAATTTTTTTTTTTTTTACAGTTTTATGATGGCAAATTTTAAGCACAATTTAGGAGGCTTACAAATTGCTTGTCACTTTGCCTGCAATTTATCTTACTGTATGCCAAAAACAATAAAGCCTGTATGCTGTACTGTACTGTATTTATTTAACTACGTATTTAAGTATTATCTTTAAGTTAATATCTAATTCTGTGAATGTGTATTGTCTCTACAGGTCTTGTGTGTATGAAGTCAAGCACCTCAGTGGTGGAGCTCGTCATGCTGCTTTGTTCTCAGGTGAGTTTTTTTCTTCTCTCCCTTCTCCTACTCTTCAAAATCCTCCTTCCCAGCCTCTCCTTTGTCTTTTTCACATCCTCTCTTTGTGTCACTGTGTAATATGCGTCTCTGCTACACTTCTCTCTCTGTCAACAATATGCCCAGATCTGTTGGGGGCTGGTTTATAATTGGACGTGGGGTGTCAATTTAGTAGTACATTTCACTCACCTATTTCACTCATTAAAAGATATACTTTGAACGCACAAGATAATAGGTTCCGTCTTTATCCCGTCAAAACTGTAGATTTTTTTAATTTAAATGCTTTGTTAATTTCTAAGGGCACTTTCTTATTTCTTAATATATTTGTGATCAATTTTGGGGGACAATTTTGAAATTATAAACAACTGACAAACAACACTGTGACTGGGAAAGTGTCCCAGTGCCAAAATAAAAACAGAGGATAGACGGGAGGGAGGGAGACAAAACAACACAGATACAAGACAATGGGCCAAACACCTGTGCAACTTAGTGTTGTTGTTTTTTTGTAAAATGTTCCATAAGCGAATTGTCCAAACCGATGAGGACATACAGACCCAAACAGCTCTCTGAGAACCCAGTGACTTTCTCACTCCACCCCAGAGCTTTTATCCAGAACCCTCCTTTAGAGAAGCAGCCCCACCTCATGCATCGCTGCGAGTGACTGATCACCTCCAAGCTGACCCTCTGAGTCTCTTGTTAAGCCCTTGTTTTAGAGAAGGTCAAAGCCCCGATGTAGCAGTTAGAACAGGAGATATTTAACATACCTTCTGTCAGCCCATCAGTCTTGCGCCGGGAGCCCATAAGGAAGCCATTACGTGGTGCCTCTTTGTGGATCCAGACTACAGGGCCACAGCCTTGAGGAGGTGGATTGCCACTATGTGCGCTCCGTGGTATCCACAGTCCAAAGCCCTCTTCAGCAGGGAGCTCAGCCTCTGTTATATGGAGGCCATTATTCAAGGGCTTTCCTCCAAAAAAATGTACATAAAACGGGCAGCCAGCATTGAGTTATTGTCTCTCTTTTGAAGGTTTTCGACGGGTTCCTTTTTGCACTGCTTTTCTGTCTGCAGAGTGTAGGAAGTTGCTTTTTCTAGCTCTAGGATTTATTGCTGATGAGCGTCAGCATGCTGTTAGGGTTTGAGTCCATCCCCCCTTTGCACAGATAGCATTACTGCGGCTCCAGAGGTCCATGCCATTAGGGGCTCTAGGGATGAAACTCAGGCTAAGATATGGATCAGACAGCAAGGCCTTGAAGCTGGACCATATAGCTTGCTGTCCTTCTACAACCTTTCAAATAGAGATGAGCCACTGCCCGGTGTCCTAATGCTGCACCATTAGTAATGATCCAGTTATGTTGCCAGCTAATGTGATTTTCAAAACTCCCACTGTAATGATGGAGAAATGTTATCAGGGTTATGTTACTTCACTCCGGTGACAAAGCTGAGATATTTAGAGCTGTTTTACCATGAGCATGAGTTTGTTCAGACGCAATATATCTTTTTTAATAATTGCAATATCAACTGGTACAACAAACCCAATGTGAAAGGCTGCGACATAAACTACCCTGCACTGGAATGATTGCACTGTAGCTCAGTCCGTAGGGAGTCTGGTTGGACACCGGAGGGTCTCCAGTTCAAGTCCCCATACGGACCAAAATACGGAGGTTGGATTGGTAGCTGTAGAGGCAGCATAGGTAGGTGTTATGACGTGGATAAGACGTGCCTTTGGTGTGGGAGGCCCGAGCTCTATTCCCAATCCGATATATCGGCCAATGTGTCCCTGAACAAGACACTTAACTCCTAGTTACTCCAGGTGTTCAACCTCTGATATGTAGATATAGCAATTGTAAGTGGCTTTGTATAAAAGCAATGATACCTTTTGATTAATGATACCTTTCTACACTTTTTCCACACCCTAGTATGTACGTGTGTGTGGATGTCATATTGTCTGTGTGCCTATGTGTATCCATGACATGTATAAGCCATTGGACACCTTAATTTCCTTCGGAATAAATAAAGTGTATCTATCTCATTTTACCTTTCAAAAGCGTGACACACTCCGAGATTCAAAAGGGAAATCAGTTTAAAACTGCACTTGAAAAAGTAAATGTAACTAAATTCTTTTTTTTAGTGCTGCCTTTTATGTTCCAATTCAATGTTCAATTCTTTCAATAAAAGAATGTTGGAAATTATTTCCTTTCATTCATTTTAAAGTCAACAAGCAATCTGTTGCATTTTAGCAGAATACTGAAAGCAGCAGAAAGGCAAAACTGAGTAATATTTATCGCAAAGAATATCATTATCGCGATATTCACCAACGTCGTTGCATATTTCCCTCGTATCGTGCAGCCCTTGTTCGGACTGTGCATTGCATAAACTCCTAATTAATGTCTTTGGTATCACATACTTTATCTCAACTGCTTTCAAAAAGCACAGCAAGTCTTTTCAGATGCAGGGTGAGCTTTTGCTGACATCACTATGAAATGCCAACTTTGACATATCCCTCACATATTTCAACATTAATGTTTTAAGACAGCGAGCGGGGCACTTAGCTGACCTTTAGTCCCTATCTGTTTTGTGACCTGTCAGTTTTGTGAATGAATTGGTGCTAATGATCTGCCTTTTCTTATTTATGCATACTAATCGCAGCAATCATCGCGTGGCTGGCCACGGCTGCAGACACTGTGTGTCTCTCCTCAGCCTGGGCAGCTAGAGGAAAAGGTCAAGCCGCTCTGTTTCTTGTAACAGCTTAAACATACAGGGGGGATCTAGAGTGGAGCCACAGAGATTTAGTGGTAGAAGGCCTCCAGATGTGGAGAGTATCGCGGAGCAAAGCAGAGAAGATAAAAGCAAATGCTCCCACACACTGACAGGTTGGATTGAAACACCACAAATACTTAGTGCCCTGCTGAATTTCAGGAAGATTGAAGTGGGAGGAGAGAAAATCCTATCAAGGCCAGAAAACCGTTCTGTGGGATGGGGGTTGTGGGATTTTATGTCCGTAAAGGGCTTAGGGTTTTTCAAAGATAGATGGAAGAATGCTACCATTGGTCCAATAAATTTACAGCATTGTTGTTAACAGTCCAGCATTTCCCAGTGTTGCGTGTCGCTTTTTAGCAGCTTTTAGCCAATTTTTTGGTTCCCCACACAAATGTACTCTAGTCTTTAGGTTTATGGCTCTCATTAACATTGCTTCTAGCAGGCAGATGTTTACAGCAACAAAGCTCAGGCAAAAACACTGTATACAACCTGTCCAAGTTGTCAAGTTGTGATTTTTTTAGAAGTTCAGGGAAAATTAAACCTAAGATAAAAAATGAAGTGGCTATTTGACTTTCATTTGTCAGATCATCCTAAAGTGACTAAGAGAATATGGAATAACGGCTGGATATGCAAGTAGGCAATTGTTATCCTCCTTAGTAAGTCCTAACAACAATATTTGGCGACAATATGCCAAGGGTGTTTTCAGTTTTTGTGGCGCTCTTCTGCCCCCGGAAGGCCAAAAACTCAATCAGTGCAGTTTTAAATCCAATTTCTAAATATGCAAGCTGCTAAACAAACTTCCAATGGCCAGAGGTGCTGCATCCTGGTCATGTTCCGCATTTACTTCAAGGACCACATCTTTTGCACATCTGGCCTAATTCCCTTCAAATGGACAGCAGAGGAATATCTGCAATCACAGGCATCCTCCTCTGGGAGCTATGTTGTTCTGTTAAAAGAAAAAAGAAAGAAAAAAAGGGCCTCTGAAGTGCTATCTCAGCTGTCAACAAGCATACCTCAGACAAGATACTAAATTGACTAGTTCATGCTATACCTCCACTGACCTTCTGGTACTTTTTCCTGGCAACGCCCCAGTGTCACATCTGCCTTGATATCTGTATTTATTTTTGTCACGTGAGCACCGTGCAAGTGGAACCTCAGAAGACTTGCTGCACATGATCCCTGTCCAAATCAGGAACAGCTTATTCCAGGCAGATACTGTAGCAGAGGAGGGGGTCATGGGGAACATTTGGAGACCAGATGCTCAGCAGTTTGTCAGCACCATCTCCCTGACTTAACGCATTGTAGGGTCAGAGTGTCCACTCTTGCATGAACCGGTATGTGTCAGGCACGACAACTGTGTACAAAAACACAGGCCCATACATAATAATGTCAATGTCAGTTATTCTGGTACTATTCACAACACTTGCTGCTTACCTTATCCACACTTTGGCAAACAGTGTTCTTATCCCTGATCCTCAACTACAGATTATATACCCCCAGACAGTATATTCAATAAGTTGGATTGGAAATAGCATTTATTTATGCAAATTTCCAATGGATAATCATGTTAAGCGGCTCCTTACAATATGTGAATAGCCTTGAGTTTCCTGTACATTAGTAGCCCTCAGCACTGAAAACCTTTTTTTTCTTTTTTCATTTTCCTCAGTTTTCCCTCCACTTTTGAACTGTGGCCTTCTCTGTTTTCTCTTCCATTTGCATCTCAGTGAGGGTACAGGAGAGCTGAATTTCCCACAGTGAAAAGGCGCGCTCTCAAACTGCTTTTTAATCATTTCCAGAGCATGTTGTGAGACAGCAAGTGCTGGCATTCTGGCCCAGGGCTCGGATCCCTTCCAGGCGCACGCTGCAGGGCTCAGCGAGCCTGCTCAGTAATCTGTCACTGGAAGGGACAGAGGAAATGGCTGTATTTTAGTGAGAGGATTCAGTTTCATCCCACAATTACATCACTCCTGTGTTTACAGATCTTTTCACAGAGGAAGAAAGGATGGTCACATTGGCCGTGCAAGATTTCAGCTTTTATAACCATAATGTTTTTCTTTCTCAAAGGATATATGAACTAAATGCGTACTTTACCCACTTAAATTACAAGCTATGACATGTAATCTAGATTATAGTTTAAATATGCAATTTGGATGGCGAAATGTGATTCTTGTCAT
>NC_048409.1:4787535-4811344 GCF_013103735.1 Etheostoma cragini | reverse complement strand
ATTTGTTTTGTTTCAGGAATGGCAGAACTCCATTCAGAAGAACGCTGGCCTGGCTTTCATTGAGCTAATCAACGAAGGAAGGTAATGCATTGAGTCACTGCAAAACATAAGGTCCACCAAGCAGTGGTTCATTCGTGCTTGTGGTATAAGTACCTACTTTTAAAAAAAGAATCTCCCTCGCGGGCATATAAGGGTTGTTGGACCAAGTAGCAAGCCATCAATTAGGTCTAAACCTCTTGGTGCCTGTTTTACTGTGTTTATCTCTCTGTCTCCCTCCCTCTTCCTCTGGCCTCTGGGTGTGGCCAGACTCAGGGTTTTCCATAGAGCAGATCAGGGGGCGGCTCAGCCTCCTTGCCCATCTGCTGACCCATCTGGCCGGGCCTTCTCTATGCCCGGGCTCTTGCTGCAGCCTGGCCAGGCTCCTCTAAGTCCCCTGCTGGCCCTGCAACAAAGAGCTTCAGTCATTTGGGTCCACACAGCGCTGTCCAGGGTGCTGCCGACAGACACATCATTTCCCTGGTGTTACTTGAGTGTCTGTACACCTGCTCTGCTTAACTAGACAGATCTAGATGCCACTAGAGTCTGGTGAATCTGTTTGCCTTACATGGCGTGGCTGACAAAGACGTTTCTGCAGTATGTGCAACAACACATACAGCAGGTAGCTGTGGGCTGTGTCTCTGTTTCATGATGCAGCTGTTTGAAAGCAAAGACACTTATTAAAAACGTACTGAAACTCAATCAATCAATTAATCAAAATGTATTTATATAGCACTTTACAACAACCAGCAGGTGTCCAAAGTGCTTAATAACATGAGTAAAATTACACCATCCAATAGAAAGAGTGAACATAGAAAACAGTCAAATCAGAAATGGTTACAAAGAAACAATAGAATGAAATTGTAGCACCACTGCTACGTATTTAAAGCCAGACTGAACAGATATGTTTTGAGTTTGGACCTAAAAAGAGCAACATCTGTAAAAGTACGTATATCAGGTGGTAACTTGTTCCATTGTCTCGGGGCAGCAAAAATGCGCAGAAATGACTAAAATAGTGATCACTTTATTATTACCACTGCCCTTCTCTAGCATGACTGTAGCATGTATGCCAGCATCCACGCAAGAGAACTGCCCCAGGTGTCCATGTTGCACAGTCTTTAAGTAAGAGCGTCAAAAAGTAAAAGCTTCAGGGAGCACAATGTTGACCCCTGAATCTTGTAAAGATGGAGACAAAATATATATTTTTTCTTAAAGACACAGTTTGATTATAGTAAGGATGTAACGATAAACTCAACTCACGGTTGGATATAGGGCTGCACGATATTTCTTTTCATCATCTACATTGTGATGAGCGCATGTTCAATAGTTAAATTGCAGGATGTGTGATGTTAATGCTGTCACTCCCCGATGTAAGTCAAGTGCAGATTTAAGTCACGCATGCGTCACTTTGCAACAAGTAGCCTACAAGATGATAACGAGAGACTTCAGTAATGTCCATTCTGTAAAAATTGACCTACTTAACAAAGTTGGTTCACTGCTGGCTACAAGTTAGCATCAAACACAACAAAGGCTGTCACTTGAATATTGTTAGCAATCAAACAACGATAGGTAGCTTAAACGTTTTTGAAATGATTCCAGTGATTAAAATGATTATTGTTTGTAATAAGAAAAGTTTATTATTTCATGGATTTTACAAATTTCGGTATGACAGTTATTTCGTAAACTGTTTAAATCTGAGCATGCGCAACTCACATCTGCGCTTAACTCACATTGCGGAGTGACGATGCTAAAACCTTTTTGCTTCTTGATTGAAAAGTAAACTTTTACAAGACTCCTTTTTGTTTATTATTACCAGCTGACCCTTCCCCTTTGAGACAGGTGGCGGCCATATGGGCAACGTGTGCGTGTGTGACGTAAAGTTTCGTTAGTCCAACGGGTTTTGTTTGAGGAATCGAGGCTCTCCTGTGTTTGCACCATAAGCGGCAGACTCAATGATGCACATGCTTTTCCATGGGTAGTGACGCTACAGTAGTCAGTCTTAATGTTGGCTACAAGGATGGAAAACATACTGGAAAAAACTGATAAATGCAATGTTATCACAACGTCTCGGCCAGAAAAGCTGCTACCAGCCAGGCTATATAGTTATATAAAGTTAGCGTCAAGAAACAAGGGGTCTGTCCCAACCATAGACCGTTAAAATTAATATATATACAGTCTATGGTCCCAACTAACGTTATGATTTGGAGCTGCAACGCTGGAAACGTAACACTAATCTACTACAGAAGTTGTCATATATAACCCAATTTATAACATATGTTTGATCGTTTTTAGACATTTAATGCAGAATTGTGTTGCTAGGGTGTGACATGCAGTCTCTGCATGCACCGCCAACCACCAATCACAAGCATTGCTGATCAGTTTATCAAACAAACAGTTTAGAGGAGTTTAGACAGAGCAAGACGCATGCATATAATATCATTCCCATTATCCTGGATTGATAGACCTACATGAATACAGTGTCATGTGGGTCGGCCAGTGTATTTAACTACCTTATTTTTCCTTTCAAAGTCTCTTCAGAAGAATAACAGTAGTCCCAGCGTTTACTTGCTTCAGTGTTTTAAGCCTCCTGTCCTAGGGTCAAATTTGACCCGTTTACAAAAACTTTCTATATCAGAACTATGACAAAATCACTAAAACATAATTCAAAAAATAGCAACACAATTTATTTTACAGAATGAGCTTCAGATAAATGATTAGAAAATATATAGAAACTGTCCAAAACAACAGATGTGGCCTGGCCTCTTATCAGAAGTGCATCTGAAATTGTATTTTATCTTATTCTCTGCTCTATCGAATAAAAAAAACAAAAACAATGATCAACAATTGCCACTTAAAAATAACGTAATAAAAAATTGACAAAAAATCTCTTCAATAAACGGGAACATTACACCCTAGGCTGTTTAAAAATTGCATTGTAATCTTTACACATCCATGTAGATTTTTAACCGATTCATCGCCAGGTAACAAATTTAGCACTTCCAAAGACCAGTTTCAAAGCTCTGACAGATATGATCAGTCACATCCAGGCCAAGTGTGAAAACCTGTATTGATAAGTGTTACCTGTCTATGAAATATGAACAAAAGTGTGGCAGAGAGTGTGCATCTCTTTTTATCCCTCTCCATATATCACTTGTCATCTTGCTTTCTCGTCTACTCTTGGTTTCGAAACAAAGCTTGGCGTTGTCAGCCCCCATTTTTAACCAGTCTACGTCTGTCTATTAATGAGTAGCTGTCAGCAGTTAAAGAGGAAATAGCAGCTGATGAATGCAGCCTCGGGATTACTGCCTCTCTTTGGGACAGGAGGGAAATTACAATCTGTATCAAGCACTGGAGAGGAACAGGGGCTGCTTTAATTAAAACAAAGCTGGCCTAATGGTGTGTAAAATGGCATGTAATCTACACGCAGTAGCCAGGGTGTTCTCGATTATTAAAGATACTGGAATTTAAATGTGAATGTGGGCGGAGACCACGGTGCTTCCCGAGTCAGCCGTTCACGGCCAGACTTGCGAGCAATGCAAGCACTGGGTTGATGTTGTGGTCAGTGTGAAGGGATGCTCAGTCAATCAGGAGTATGCCAGACAGGCTTCAATGCTCTAATGGCGCTCCATTCCCTCCTTAATGCTACAGAGGGATCTGTCTCCGACCTGCAGCCTTGCAACATAACACAAACAAATGATGCCGCTACTAGACTGCTTTTTCAATGTTGCCTGATTCTGACTAGCTATATTTGCCTTCACCCCGCTTCTTGATATGTGTATAAAAAATGATATGTGTATAAATGAATGCTGCATTTTACTTCCCATTTTTTGTCAAAGGTTGCTTTGCCACGCCATGAAGGACCACATAGTTCGGGTAGCCAACGAGGCCGAGTTCATCCTGAACAGACAGCGAGCAGAGGACGTCCACAAACACGCAGAGTTTGAGGTATGAAGTGCGGCATCTCCATCCTTTGTTGCATCTGAACTTAATGGTAAAGTTGGGCACAGAATCAAACCACTTACAAGGTATTGTACTAAAGAGACTACACTTAACTGTGAATGGCACTATTGCAGATCCTTGGTTCTCCAAATTCACACTGCATGAATTCTTCTGTGAAAATCTAAACAAATCCTACTAGTATAAAAATGTCCTTCAGCTGTATATGCTCAGTAATCGGGTCCTCCTAATCCAAATTACTATAAAAATATATATTACTGGTAGCAAAGGGAAAACAGCAACAAGCAACATTAATTAAAAGTGTCCATATTATGAAAAAATTACTTTTTATGGGATTTGGGGTGTTATTTTGGGTCTCTGGTACTTGGAGACAGTTGGAGAAAGAGTTATCTAGCTGATGTGATCTTACCTAGCTTCTCTGCATGTGCAACTCCGTACAAAGATAGTAAAGAAGTGAGATGTCTCACTCTGTAGCTTAAACAGACACCTAAACGCACCGGGTGAAAACAGGATCTGCAGCAATGTGGAGTACAACAAAAATATGGTGTTTTTTGAAAATGAAACCATGAAACCTATTCTGGTTAGGGGTGTGAAACACCAGATGCGTCCCGATACAACATTACCACGATACTTAATAACATGATATGAAGTTATTGCTATTTTAAACATATTGCAATCTTGGGCTATATATTGCAATTTATAACCTTTTTCCCAATTTCAAAAATGTCACCAAAGGAAACTTTGTCAATATCTGTTTTATCTAAAAAGATACATTTCTCTGTTTTATTTAAATAAAAAAATGGGATTTTCAAGCAGACAAACTGACCAACACATATATTATAAAAGATCCATATTTGGCGCCTGTGTATCAATACAGTATTGCCACTAAAAATATTGCGATACTATGCTGTATCGATCTTCTCCCCCACCACTTATTCTGGTACATCCTCAAAATACAATTATGAAGCTGAAAATTAGCATAATATGGGGGCTTTAAGATTTTAATAAACTTTTGGACTCATACCTGAAGAGGGATGGACATCACAATTTCTAAACTGGAGAAAATAACAGCATATCTTTAAACTTTAAACTGGATTTCTTGGTGTCACTCTGGGAAAACTGGGTTAACTGTTAACACTTGGCCAGACATTATTTATTTTACAAATGTTTAACCATATGGAAAGAAAGGAAAGCTTCAACTGTGTTTCTATATTTGTTTTGTACACATCTCAAAAAGAGGCAGTTAAAAACCAAAGGAGTGGATGATGCATGCATATTGCATTATACCTTTCATGGACACTTTTGCTGTGGAATGCCAAACAAAGAGTATATAAAAATATTTTATTGTATAAGCAATGTCCGATGTTACTTTTCTTGCAGTAATGGGTGTTTACCTGTTGTTTTCCTCCAATGGTTTTCTGTATGGAAATATGAAGAGAAAAACATGGCCTTTTTATTGTTCAGCGCAAGCTACAGTGAATCAGTCAGCAAACACATGCCACAGAGATTGGTAGCAAAATATAGTGACAACTTGCTGTATTAAAACAGTTTCTTTGGTTATTGTAGAATATAAGAAGACATCCTATGTGTGTGTGTAATCACACAACCCTTCACGCTCGCACACAGACACTTACACACATACTTCCAGCACCTCTGTTAGCAGCTTGTATGTGTGTGTGATGAGTTTCTTATCTGGCAAAAGCAGCCATCGTCAAACAGCTGCTTGATATACAGTTCTTGAGGACCCTTGACCCGCCAGATAAACTGGAAGAGACGGCTAGATATGCGATGTCAGGAGAGGGAGGAAGTGTACCTGGCCCCGTCCGTTCTGTCTGCCAACTCCAGACAGCCTACACGTTTCATCTAGCTCTGATGTTACTTTATTACCCACTCTCCAAGATTGAAGATCCCCGACGCAGACAAGACACTTTTACAATTAAGTTGGTGTCAGGGCGAAGCGTCATAAGCCTTAACGTGATAAATAACGTTTGGTATTTGTCACAGCACCACGTGGTGACGCGAGGTGACAAGCAGAGATTGAGTTATCCGCCGTATGAAGAATATGTTGAAGTATAATATCTGACAGGATTCAAATTTGAAGCAGGAAATTCAATTTACTTCCAGCTTCTGTTAGCAAATTAGATTTTGAATATTAGCGAGAGTCCTCCCCCCCCGAACCCAGGGTGGCATACTGAGACAATCTTGTTTTAGCTGCAAAGATAGGGCCAGATGTGCTCCTCTAGATCCCTTTGAGCCACTTGGAATACTTTAAGACTCGTCCGGAAAAACTATGGAAAACTATCGCCATTTTTCCCATGTGGCCAAATCATTTTAAACAGATCATTCACTTGGATATCAAACATTAGTTGGACTATGGTGTAAATTACAAAATTTTGTTATGGGAAATGGCTGCATATTTCACATTGTACACCATATACCAGGGGACAATAATGTATTCCTTGATATAATGGCAGTGTATATGTGTTAACCTTGACACTCTATATTCTTTGTGGATCTATTAAGAGTATTTTCCCTTCTCCTCTAATAGCACCATCCAAGGCTACCTAGCAGGGAGCCTCATCTGTCCGCGGTTAGGGAATGGACTGCCTTCATGTGCTAGCCATGATTTACTGCACTCCTCCAAGGGAGCAGAAATATATCTTTCAGCTGTCCACTAATATCTTTATGCACTCAAGTGTGTTGAATGAAGCCATAACATTCCTCAGTGTGACAAATGCTCCATTAGAGGGAATACATTATTCTGGCTTTATTCAAGTAAAACATTCTCAAATGGTATTAGTACAATGTCAGACATCACTTTTGGCACTGGAGACTGTACTGAAAGCCATACATGTGCAATGAGGTTCACACTATATTTTTCTTTTCTTTTTTTTAAAATCTCAAATTAGTCCAACTGTGCCCAATATGCTGCCGACAGAAAAGAAGAAGAGAAGATGTGTGACCATCTGATCAGTGCTGCTAAACACAGGGACCATGTGACAGCCAACCAGTTAAAGCAGAAAATCGTCAACATCCTCACCAACAAGCACGGTGCCTGGGGGACGCTGGCCCAGAGGTAAGCCCTCACACTTCACAAGTTCACCTTCGGACCAACATGGGCCACGTTGAGTCTTTAACATGAACCATAGCTGCTCTGCGTTAACTGTAGTGGTCAACCTAGAGGACAAAAGTTACCTGTTCACAAAACTCTGCAGTGATGGGGTTGGACCACCAGTTAATGTCATTTTCCCAGGATCCGATAGGGTCAGCCATCGGGTCAGCAAACGCAATTACAGTGTGGAGTGGCTCTATCCCCTGGGGACAGCTGATTGGCCAGTCTTCCGACAGACGGGGAAGGGGGTTGGGGGGTGTTTCTGCACTGTTGTCCAGGCATTCATTGACCCTCTCAGTAACACAGCCCAGCACCTGGTGGTAGTTGCAGACTTTCCCATGGACCCTGTTAAAATAGCCGCAGGCTCTCCTGCTCTGCCTCCCACCTCTCACCTGCATCCACATGGTCCCACAGATCCAGAGTGTAATGGCAGGAGTTATATTAGACAAACAGAGGTGTTACAGCATAGTTTGTATTTCATACTGAGGCAAGGCAAGAAAGTTTTATTTGTATAGCACATTTCACAAACAAGGCAATTCAAAGTGCTTTACATAAAACATTAAAGAGCAATTTAAAACGATTAAGAAATTAAAAAGCTGATACAAGACAAGAATAAAAGTTCCAGTGCAGTATAAGAAATTAAACATTAAAGAGCAATAAAACAGCTAAAAATATAAAAGCAGATAAGATTGCCATATCATTTTAACAATGCAACTTCAGTATAGGAAATCAACAATTGTTTAAAGAAAGGCAACATCTAAAAGAAAGGTCTTCAGCCTTGAGTTAAAAGAAGTGAGAGTAGCGGTTTACCTGTCCATTTTCCTGTACTCGGTGAACAATTTTTTGTGGAGCCCCAGACTTTGTTGACCAATAAGCTAGGCGTTCTACACAGGCAGAACCGTGTGTCTTTACCATCTCATCCACCTCGGGCCCCTAAGGACCATGGGACTTTGTGCTCGGGTTACCCATAACCAAGAGTGGAAGTACTTCTCTCTACAATATAGTTGTCACAATAAGGCTTAGTTTAATCACCGTGAACTTTGCAAAATCCTGAACAGCTCCAACTGTTTCTTGTAGATTTGACCATAAAATCTATATAACACCCGCAAATTTCTCACATATGTTTGGTTCCTGATCAGAAACACCCCCAGAATGGCCAGAACCCTAATCTCACAAAAACAACCCGAAAGGCACCAAGTTACTCAGTTCCCTTCAACATTTGTTTCAGCCAACAATAATTGCTATTAATTTCTCCTTTTTGTCGATTTAATGTTTAGGAGTGTTCTAAGAGATTTAAACACGTGTCTGTTGTTACACATGGAACGCCATTGATGCAGTTGTTCTAAAGCCTGAATGAGAAAGCTTCAGTTGCTGCTTGCAGAATCATTTCTGTCTGTAAAACACACACACACACACACATATATATTTTTTTTACACATTTTGCATCACTGCAGGTCAAATGCATAAAGTAAAAGAATAAAATGTCAAACATGAATCCAAATACTTAATTGTGCTGTGAGCTGCATTTTCCAAGACCAGTCTGGCCCTTTTACACAGCGCAGCACTGCTGATTCGCCAAAACAAATTTAGCCTCTTTGCTGAAACAGTAGCTTTGGTTTTTGTTATTACATTTTGAAAATACAACGCAGATGTTCAAACATGTTCGTCAAAATTGGGTTTATTTCATACCTTAAACCATCTTTACCATTATTGCGAAAACTATTGGAGCTGGTCTAATTACTTTTTACGGCCACATTTTATCTCTTTGACTCGCAGAAAAGTTGAAAGAGTTTCCTCTCAAAACAGCAGCCGTCAGAAGCAGCTACATTTGGTTTCTTTTTACATGCTACTGTGGCCAATTTCTACTTCCTTCATGATATCAAATGTAGTTATAGTTGCATTACTTGCTGTGTCATTTTCTGCTGCAGTTAGTCTTAGAACTACTAAAGAGAAACCGATTGTGTACTAAAAATTGTGTTCTGTATGATAGATATTGTCAAATAAAATGATCTGTTGGTCATGACTGAGAACGCGGCAGTATTGAAGTTCAGATTTTCATAAAACTGACGGAACCTTAGCAGAAGTAGCCATGACAAAAATCTATTGGATTGAATTCTGGGCTCTTGTTCAAATATTTATGGAGCCCCTCTCAGAGGCATAGCATTTGCATTGAAACAAAAGGTTATTGAGCGTGGGTGCATTGTAAATGATACCGCAAAACCTCCAGCAAATTCAAATTTAATGGTAACCTGCTGGTGAAGAAAAATGATGCAATATGCTCACAAGCTTAAGGCAGTGTTGCAGTTCAGCAGCTTAGTCTTATTCAATGCTACATTAACTTTCCCATTTATGCTGCTCTTGTAAGATATAAAGCCCTCGAGCATTTTGAGGTGGCTGTCTGTTATGTCTGTGTGTGTGTGTGTGTGCGCGTGAGAGAGAGAGAGATAGGAAGGGAGAGTAAAAGAGGGAGTTAGTTGTTAATGTTTGTTTTCACCCTCACTCACAGCAATTGCCTTGCCTTTTACTCTTAAGCTTTGTCTGGAGACATGCCAAAAGCATATTTGTTATGTGTCTAGAATATATTATAAACAAAATTATTCTTAGGCATGCAGTGGGCAGAAACTAGTATAATGTATATGCTGTCATATGTAGGTCATTAGGTTGATAAAACCGCCCGGTTACAGACATCTGCACATTATCCGCATCTCTGAAGGCCCTTCCCATTTTGAGCTGTTGTTGCCTTTGTGGCAAACAGTGTATGAAACTGTGTTGTAGCACATTCAACAACAAGGAAATATTCTATGCAAGGCTTTAGAACAGCTGCTCTGCAGTCATGATCTGAGTGAAGAATAAGCAGATCAGAACCTACGGTGCCCTGTTAGATCATACTATATGCTTGCTTGATGATGAATGTCCCCCTGTATAGACTCGCCATAGGAAAATCAATACTCCTCAAATTGAAACAGTATAGGGTTGTATTGATCCGCCAGTGCTAAATCAAAACGAGGAGGCTTTGATACATCTCACCCAGACAGCTCCCTGCCCAGTAATGACACACTATCAATTTTAGCTTTACACTGATAAATCAAGTTGAAAATTGGATGTCAGAGTTTTTTTCCAGGCAGAGAGTGATTCTCCCTGCCCTCTGGTCCCCTCTGCTGTTGACCTCTGAACCCTGCCAGTGGATTATAAAGTTCAGGCTCGTCCAAAGTGAAAGTAGATGTCAAGGCGACGCTGATGAATTCATTGAAAAATACCATCCGCCTATTTCGCAGAATAGGGCTACCTTACTGGGACGATAATATAATGGTGCTCACTCTCACGATGCATGATGAGTGAAGGAAGCAGCAACCATACATCTCTCACACCCGAAATCTGTAACTTATCAAACATTTTAAAATACATCATTGGAAGTACACAGTGAGCGGTATATTTGCCAACTTATTGTTTTTTTTGTATGCATTTGTATGCATTATTAGTTTTTCATTGAAGCATTCTTTCAATGTTTTACACCAGATATAGATAGAGATTTTTATTGAAGTCTTTGTTATATGTGTAAATACACAAACACGGCAAACAAAGGAGCAGACATTCAAAATCAGAACCCCTCACCAACCTGCACCCTACACAATAGTACAGTTAGAAAAATTAATTAATGATTCACCTTTGGTTACATCTGAAAATCAAAGAAAAGTACAATCAAGTGCTGAATGAGGTCCCAAATAGTTCTAAAATCATAGAAGTGTGGTCGACATAATGTCAAAGGGGAGCAAGCTATACACAGATTTACTAATATCATTAATGTAATGATGGTAGTAAGGCCAAGAAGGAGCTCCATATCTTTTCATACTTCTCTGGGTTCCTCCTCACTGAATAAGATTTGTTCAGGTGTCCTGTATGATATTAATTAATTTGACCAATGTCTCTGTGATGGAGGAGACTCTGACTTCCATTTCTGCAAAACACACTTTTCACAAAAACTGTTTTTATTAATGTATACAGAGAATATATTATTATTGATGTTTGCGCCATTTACAGGGTGTGCGGGTGATGTGGCCTTCCTCAGACAGCCATGTACACCTACTGTACACACTTCTGACACTCAAATATTCCTAATCTGAGCTGCAGTGAATCTCTCTCGTGTCATCCCCTGTCGTTCATTCGCCTGCACTCTTGGATACTAATTGTTTGGACACTGCCACCCTAACAGAAATGTAAAAAGGCCGGAAGGAGACAACCGTCCTTTTGTTTCCATATGGGTGTCCATGTTCACATCAGCAGCATCGGCGACAGCTGACGGTGGAGCGTCCGCTGGCCCCCATAGCAGACCTTAACCTTACCTGACTAGTCTATTGATTGTCAACATTTCTTCTGTATAATTACTTTTTTGTAGCAGACGAGAGAAAAAGGGAAAATGGCGGCATATATTGATCTGTGGCAAGGCAGTGAAGCAGCCGTTTCCCTTGACTAACACTGAGTTCCATCGCTCACTCTTGATGAATGGTAACAATCTGTCCCTGGATAATAACTTTGTGATGGAATGAACCTTTTTACTCCCGATGCGCGCAGAGTATTTGGTTTCGCCTGAAAGGGTTATCAATTCTAATAGAAGACCTCTAGCACAATGGGGGAGCACCTTTAGAGGCCCTTGCAGCTCAGAGGGCTCGAGGTCTGATGGCCCCTCTGGGGCAGAAAAGAAAGGCCAAGGTCTCTGGTTGGTCCTGATAGTATAAACAAAAATCAACCTGACTGTATAAAATATCTAATTCAAAAATATTGTTCTTTTAGACATCCAGAGTAGCAGGCTTTCTTTGAAAACCCTTAGGATCAATGTTATGTATTCGGTTACAATTAGTAAGAATATAGTGTAATTAAGTAACCCTAGAAACCACTATAAAATCAATGTACCTCTAAATGGCTGTTTTTTTGGCTATGGATTGCATGCAGACATTAGAGCTTTCTATTCTGCCCACCCCCACAAAGCCATTTTTTTGTCTGAACCAGTCCTCTGCATGCCATCATTCATTTTGCAGCCCCTGATCTAGAGCTAAAATGCAGCTTCTTTTAAAACCGATTGCAAGTGATAATGTTTATATTCTTCATTTAATTAGACCACATTTATAACACAATCCTCTTTTTGTTCTTGCAAGCCGATATTCTCTCTACTTGCATTTGTTCTTGACCTACACCAGGCTCTATTCCCGTGGGGCACTCTTAACCTTGCACGCTGTGCTAATTATCTTTGGAAAGAAGCCCATTCACACAACCATCAATTGCATCGGGTGTTGAAATTGAGCTGGGCATCTCCTGACTGTGCCCCTTTTCCGATGAAAGATGGGGATTACCAAAGCTGGCGAGAGTTCACCTATAGTACAGTACGGCTCCTCATCCCTCGTCTGATCGCGTACGTCTGTCTTCATTACTCCAGATGACCGGGAGTTTACCTTGTTGCTGCTGTGTTGTTGTTTCCCTTTGGTCTTTGTCCATTACCCATTGGTCCGTGTGCCTATTCTCTAGCTCTCAAACTACAAAAGAAAAGTCATATCCGATAACTGGAAGCGTTTAGATCTTAGCATGGCATCCTCACGTCTGCAGCAGTGTTGAGTGTAGTGATGGTAAAGAAAAGGCGAAATTAAAGACATGAAAGTCTCGTCTGCCATTTGAAGCCCTCTGTGGTAATCTGATCACGATGTTGGCTACACAGTCACTCCACGCTTGGCACTCAACAGACGCATGATCAAACTTGATGTTTTTATAGGGAAAATGACTGTGTACTTTTTTCTTAGTTTATAGGTTACTTTGAAAGCAGTGGGCTGAGAAATGCTCATCACCATATGGTTGCCAGTCACCGCGTTTGGATGCACAGTGTCTTTTAAAAAAGTGTTTTTTTTTATCCAACAGCAGTATGTTAAGGAATGTGCTATAAAATGCTTACCAAAAAGAATGCACTTGTTGACAGACAATGGTTCAGCATTTCACCGCTTTGGTTTTTAGTGTCTGCTGGCAGCCTGATGGTTTTCATGATGTGTGGAATCCCTATTATTATAGATCCACATATGTGGTTGTCATTTTAATGGGATCAAAGGGGCACTCGCATTATGTAACGTTATTTAGGCAAATAAGAGATTGTTTTCGTACATGTCTGGTGCCAGAATTACCAGAATATTAGTTAAATGTTACAGGTACATAAATGTATTTCTTGTTTTATTTTTAATCACTACTTTTAGATGCTGCTTTATGGCATCTCAGACAGATTCCTCATGAACTTAGAAACTCATAGTTCGAGCCTGTAAGGAAAAACTGAAAACGAAAGAAAAGACCACTTGTCCTCAGAGTTGCACTAAA
The DNA here is from genome assembly GCF_013103735.1 of Etheostoma cragini. Lineage (NCBI taxonomy): Eukaryota > Metazoa > Chordata > Actinopteri > Perciformes > Percidae > Etheostoma > Etheostoma cragini. Next base: position 4,797,894 of record NC_048409.1, on the reverse strand, counting down.
AACTTGAAAATGGCTGTGTGTGTGTGTGTGTGTGTGTGTGTGTGTGTGTGTGTGTGTGTGTGTGTGTGTATGTGATAGAAACCAGTCACTGCTCCTTTGAATAGAATTGTCACTGATTACTGGTATTTATTATAATTACCCCCCACTCATGTCACCAATGGAAGCTTTTAAAAGGAATATAATGGTGTTTTATTGAATCAGCATGTCCCTGTCCTTCCTGCCGACCGCCTCACACAGATCTCCTCTGAGCATAAATAGAATAAAAAGGAAATCTAGAACCATGAGATCCTCATCTGCTGGCCGTACATGTCTTACTGAGCCAATCTGGTTTAAGGGACATGAAAAGCATAGAGGTAATTATTGCTTTCGACAATAGAGCGGTGTAATTACTTTTATTCAATTATTTCATCTTTAAACATGGTATTGTATTTTAAATGGAGTTGCATGGCTTTTAGTGAGTGAGCACTAAGTAGCTGAAGTGTAATGTGTGTTTTTTTTTCATTTATGTAGCCTTTGCTGATTTGACACACGATTTTGGCCTCTAACAAGCATCTTATTAAAGGGGGACTATGCAGTTGTTTTAGCTTAATTTACCGTACTGAACAGCTGCAGAGTCATTGGAATGGTTATATGACTTTTTAAAGTTGAATGGTGGTTGTCTCGCTCCCCCCTACCACCCTTCCAACTTGCGAGGCCGGCAAGTCGATAGCCTTAAGTATCGCGTGATATCAGGTCTCGAGATGTATCGAATTGCTTCACGGCACTGCACACATACGCCCATTCAGGAACCAGCTAACAAGGTAGCGATGGAGATTTTCACACTATCGTCTTGGCTGAGCTGGGAAAAAAGAAGCAGAAAGCATTGTTGGAGGAACAGAGAAAGAGGAAACGGCAGACTGACCGAGGGAGGGGTCACACACAAGTAAATATAGGAGCTGTCAAATATCTACTCCAAAGCTGTGGGGGCGGGGCTATATAGAGAAACCTGCAGGGGAGCTCTATAGAGAAACCTGTAGGGGAGCTCTATAGAGAAACCTGTAGGGGAGCTCTATAGAGAAACCTGTAGGGGGGGCTCTATAGAGAAACCTGTAGGGGGGCTCCATAGAGAAACCTGTAGGGGGAGCTCTATAGAGAAACCTGTCCGGGGGGGGTTCTATAGAGAAACCTGTAGGGGGGGCTCTATAGAGAAACCTGTAGGGGGAACTCTATAGAGAAACTTTTAGGGAGCTCTATAGAGAAACCTGTAGGGGGGGCTCTATAGAGAAACCTGTAGGGGGGCTCCATAGAGAAACCTGTAGGGGGGCTCTATAGAGAAACCTGTAGGGGGAACTCTATAGAGAAACTTTTAGGGAGCTATATAGAGAAACCTGTAGGGGGGGCTCTATAGAGAAACCAGCAAGCAAAAAGCCAGAAAACCGCAAAGAAATGGCCAAAACGGCATAGTGCCCCTTAATTGGGGTGTGCAAAAAAAACACCATAACAATTCTCCAAATAACCAGATAAAATATGAGAAAACAAAAAGGGTCTCTGCTTGCTCTAATATAATATATATAGCAGCACTAACAATATATCACCCTTTGATCCAACACGAGCCCTTGGCAGCTGTCAGAAGGATTTATTTTGTCTAGAATGATGTTATAATTTCCTATAAAACTGTTATCAGTCCTTTTGTTTTCATTTTCCTCCACATCTTATTTTGAAATATACCTGTCAGCATCCCCTTACCTTTTACAAACAAAACCCATTCCCTGTAGACCGGGGTGTTAGATCTTGCAACTCGGAAACCTCAGCATGGCTCCTTGAGGAAAGGTGTGCTTTAAATACCTATTTAAGAGAGAAGAGAATGGACGATAGTCCTCGTACACATTTATCCTACTGCACTTAGCAAGTCTGAAAGCATCCATAAATAATGGTGCTCCCGTTTCCCGTAGGTTATCAGCACTGGAAAATTAGCTTTTAAAATGCGGTTTGAAATCCATTTGGGTGATTGATGGGTGACGGGACTAATACATTTTGTCAGGTTCTAGGAGGCCAGCTCACAGCCATTCTTTATGGTTGTCATGAAGCCAGACACATTTGATGTGGAAAATAAGGAGGTCCTGGGCCAACTCTGCTTAATAAAGAATGCCATTGTGTGGACAATTTGTTGTTACACAGACAATACAGTCAACCGGCCTCCTATTAAGGATTCTGAAACAAATAAACTAGGTTCATCACCTGGACTGAAAATGCATTGTCTGCATGTTTTTTGAAAAACGTAGGGCTAAGGCTTGATTTTTAGTTTTTGCAATATATTAAATGGCTCAAATGTGTGCATGTGCTTGCCAAGTACCATTTTACTATACGGGGTTTAAGTCCCATGTAAGTGAGTCTGACGTTGATTTTGACTGAGTCCAACTTCTCGCTCATTCCTTATTTGCCACCATGATTTTAAGATATGGAAGTGTTTATTGGCACAGTGCCACCTCAGAAATCTTCATCAGGACTGCAATCCTCTACAATTTTATTCATAGAACATATCTCACCACCGTGATAATGCACCAGATGAAAATGGTTTGGCAGCCCTTTCTTCACTTTCTGACCACTAAAAGCTCAAGGTACATATCTCCACACGTTGTGGGAGTGCTTCCCCGTTGGTCAGTTCTGGAACAATTTTGCATCCAAAATATCCACCCTGATTAACGTTACTATACCTGCTACTGTCAATGTTTGCAATGCAAAGAGAATAATTGCAACCCATTGGAAACTGCCTCATGACTTGTTTGTTCATACATGGACCCTTTCCTTTCTGGATGTTGTGTATATGGAGCTCTCCACGGCTTGAACCAACGGAGTGCCAATCCATGCTGTGGTGCTACAGCTTTAAAGTGCCCATATTATGAAAATAAATCACTTTTTCTGGGATTTGGCCTGTTATTTTTTCTAGAATTAAACGCTGTCTTCAAGGTTCAGTTGCTTGAAAGTTCAGCCAACGCGTCCTCCAGCTCGGATGTCAGATGATTTGCCCTCGTTTTCAATCAAAAGAGCTGGTCCCTTTTTATTTATTTTCTTGGTTTTAATTTTAGCCACTAGTTTTGACTTGTGTTGAAATGATGGCTAACATATGCTATTTCTAATTGAAATCAACTTGCGCCCCCCCCCCCCCCCCCCCCCCCCCCCCCCCCCCCCCCCCCCCCCCCCCCCCCCCCCCCCCCCCCCCCCCTCCCTCTCTGGCTCGCGACCATCCTGTGGGTCCCGACCCCCACTTTGGGAATCACTGATCTGGGTGATGTGATCTTACCTAGCTACTGCACATGTGCAACTCCCGACAAAGATAGTAAAGAAACGACATCTCACTCTGTAGCTAAAACAGAGAACTATACACACTGGGTGAAAACAGGATCTGCAGCAATGTGCAGGTCAACAAAAATAGGATGTTTATGAAAATGAAACCATGTAAACCTATTCTGGTACGACCTCAAAATACAATCATGAACCTGAAAATGAGCAGAATATGGGCGCTTTAACTTTTAAACATGCATGTGATTGGTTCCCTGTCTTGTGTCTGTCTGTCTGTGTGTGTATGTTTATGTATATGTTGTTGTATGTCTGTTTTTTCATATATTATTTGTAAGCTATGGACGTCACTCTTTCTGTTGCGTCCTTTTTTATGTTTCCCCCATTCCCATCTTTCCTCTCTGTATTGTTTCGGCCCTGGGACACATTCTTATGTCTCTGTGTATTGTTTGTAATTGTTCCTCATTTCTAAATAAAAAATGTGATCACAAGAAAGGACTGCAATCCTTCTGAGCACTTTTTGGAACGCCCTCAGAGAGGAGGTTCCTTCAACAACTCATGTTTGGCACAGTCCAAATCCGGTCAAGCACTGACCACATAGTCTAGAATATCACAGGTCCTATTCAAATGGCAGAATCCAACATGCAAACCAAAACCATCTGCACAGGATAGATCAAAGGCAAGACGCATTGAAATCTTGGCATCCAACTGGTAAATCAGTCAGTATAACTTGAGGGTTTGGTTTGTTGTGCATTTGATTGCTGTTAAACACAAATGAAGGGCTTCAACTAAAGTTGTTCTCAAATGAGCGTCCTTTAGCAGACCAAATAATGTGGCATCAAATGCCGTTAATACTATTATAAGGAAATCTTCAAAGTGGTGGATTTATCCCCCACTGGCATCTGCTGTCTATTTGCACTAAGAATTAGGGGACATAATCTTCAGCAGTAATCGCCCAGTTGCCTACAGTGGATTTACATTTTTCACACTGTGTAATCTTGCATTTACAATATCATTTACGTGGGCTTCTCCTTTCAAACCACTGACATCTCTCTTTTCCTCAGTTAAGCTTTGAGGGAGATTGACAGGGGACAAGCTCAAGGCGTTGAGTCTTGCTTTGCATACAGCGACTCATGAACGCACACACACACACTCACATTTTGATTGATACTTAACTGAAACTGAGCTCTCGTAGCTGTCAGAGCCCAGCTAAGTCTCCTGATCCTCTTGATTTCTGACATTTGTAGATATTATGTTCATCGAGCAAGGAGGCTGTATTTTGTGATGTGATCCCCTGTAACACTTTAATCTGTTTAGACTGCTTCAATACTGCGGCAGGAAAGGGGGCAGAGACCATACGATGCAATAGACGGCTGCATGCCAAGCTCTTACTGTATATCCTGCACGCACTGCAAAATCTCTCCTTGGATTTAGATGCACAGAACCAGATGCAAGGTTTTATTTGGAGTGGCAGTTTTTAGAGTTTCAGTATTTTGTAATTTTGAGGCAAAGACAACATTTTAGATAATAGCATAAAGAGTTCTGTTCTACTCCAGCATGTATGGCGTTGATATTGGAATGTTCTCTCCTAACCACACGTACCGTAGCTGTTGAAGTTCAACCAAAGTAAACAGAGTGATGCAATATTTCTTCAAATCTGGCTGAAAACGGAATGAAAAGGAACCTGATGCTAGGCTGATGTAATCACATCTTACCTTACTGTCAATTGAACACCAATCATTTAAATCATAACTATTGTATGGATTACTTCTCACTGTTAAATGTAGAGCACGACCAAAATATCAATAGTCCGATATTATTGTTGGTATCGGCATTTCTAATGGTTTATTTAAAGAAAGAAAAAATCTAAATCATTTATAATGGGTGATTTAAAAAAAAAGAAGAAAAAAAATCATTCATATCTGTGTGTGTGTGTGTGCGTGTGCGTGTGTGTGTGCGAGCGAATGTGTGAGTGTGTGTGTGTGTGTGTGTGTGTGTGTGTGTGTGTGTGCGTGTGTGTGAGTGAGTGAGTGAATGACTGTGTGTGTGTGTGTGTGTGTGCGTGTGTGCGAGCGAGCGAATGTGTGAGTGTGTGTGTGTGTGTGTGAGTGAGTGAGTGAATGACTGTGTTTGTGTGTGTTTGTGTGTGTGTGTTTTTTTTTACATTTTATTCATCAAAACTTTAATATATTTTTCATGTTCCTCTGTTCTGTTATAAATAAAACAAGTTATTATCATACTTTAGTGAGAACTCATAAATAACTAATGTTAGGGAAATCTGTTTATGTTTTGGTACCCGTTTCTGGATTCTTTTTTTTTTTAAATATACTGTACATCAGCCGATATATTGGAATATCGGATATATAAATCACCAAATATTTGTATGGTATCAGCCTTAAATATCCTTTATCGGTCAGGCTCTAGTTAAGTGTAAATTAAAGCAAGACTTTTTTGCTGCATTTCCCTCTAAAGGAAGCATAAAGGCTTTGAAATAGCTCCAGCTAGTGCACTGTTGGAACAAGCAGCACTTAGTAACCAAATGCTAGTCCTGGTGCCTAATGGTTTGCATTAGCTGCAAGCAATAAAATTATCCCGGGTCCTCACTTATGTTGAAATAATCATTTACAAAGATGGTTACCACATGCTGGAGCTGTTTTCTTCTTTTTCTCTCCCTTTTTTACGACCCTAATTCGCTGTTATTAATAATGAATAAAAATGCAATTTTCAGTCGAGTTGCTCCAGGGCGCTGGGAATCATTTCAATGAATATTTCAGCACATTATTTTAATCATGGCTCCACATATGCAGGGAGGGGGCTTGTTTTATAGTCTCATGCCTCAACCGCCCCGAGACCCCGATCATTAAACCCCACGCTGTCTGCGTTGAGGTTTCTACCTTTGATTTACAAGACTTGTTAAAAACATTGTAAAAAAAAGAGGCAAGCTGTGCCATTTATACTTGTAATTTGATGCTGTATTTGTTAATGGGAGTGCCTGTGATTTATGTGTGCTGCTGCTGCTGCTCCCTGCTGTTCTTATGCTATAGGCGTTAGCAGAGCTAACATTACTGGGCCTCTGCAGAGCCTGCCACTAGTCGGCCTAATAAATCTGCTATCCGTGGCCTGATTTCCCTCCTCAAGATGTTTCCCCCTGATAAGGACGTGGCTGCTGTAATCAGACCATCAGCGAGGGGCGTGTGCTCCATCTAACCTGCCTGTCTTCTTCTTCTCTCTATTATAGTCAGCTGCACGACTTCTGGCGTCTTGACTACTGGGAAGATGACCTGCGGCGGAGGCGGAGATTTGTCAGAAACCCATTTGGCTCCACCCACTTAGATGTCACATGCAAGTCACTGCAGGAGTATGGTGAGTCTATCATTTCTCTGATCAGAGTATTTAAAAAAAAAACATCAGAATTAGGGAGCTGAACATTCAAGAACATTACCCCATTGCCGTTATAGCATGATAGTAAAAGCATTGGAAGGGCACTGAAGTTAGTCCAGGTTATTTGCTGAGGAGAAGTTAAGTGTCATTTTAATGGCTGATGTATTTATGAGTCCTGTGAATTGAACATGACATATACATTTTATTGCACTTTTTTATTTCCATCACAGCACATACTCAAGAACAAATTGGATCGCTCCCTTTATTGTTTCTTTTCTCTGCCTGAAACTTTTTTTTTATTGACCCAGTCAGTCTTTTAGTGTTGCCCACCACCTTGTGTCAATTTTGCCTTATGTCATGCAACACCGACTTTTGCAGGAAAGCAGCTTATTGCTATTTCAATACCGTTGGCCCATCTCCCCCATCTGTAATTGAATAGCAGAGCAAATGTATTAAGGGTGAGTGTATTGATTCGGAAATTAATGGAGTAAGCACCTTCTTTACTTTATAGAAAATAGAAAACAGGCAATGCATTATGCTTAGGGGAGCTTTTTTAAAACGACTGGAGACCTACAGCAACACATGCATAGTGATCACAGTGTTCACTGACCTCTGGCTGCCTCAGTGTTGAGCTCAGTGTTCAGGACATCATCTTGCTCCTTTGCGAGCTCTGCCGTGACTGCTGTATTAAGATCATGGCAGCACTGGAGATAAACGCATGCCAGCTGCTGCTTTGGATGCAGGTGGTCCATGTGTGAGACCCTGATGCAATAATGGCACCGCCTGCTCTAGATTTTGTGGTGTCTCTATTATGTTGAGCTAATTTTCTGGGCTTTTGGTGACATGTTGGCACTGCTGGGGAGGACTTAAGGGAACATCAACATCATCTGCAAAGAAAGTGCATTGCATTAACATTGCCTACCTGTAAATACTGGCACACCTGTGAAACATATCCAAACATCATTGTAAAAGGCTCAACCCTTGGGGTGTCCCCCTGGGTCAAAATCCCTTTTGTCCCTCTTTCAGACTTTTTTTTAGTTTTCACTAACACCACCTTACTACCACTACTTTTACAGTACTTTTTGGAATTCATGTTCAATAACTCTCATTTATATAAAATTATACCTAATATTTGAGTTAAAAAAAAAGCCGAAATTCAAAATTATTTTGACTAATAGTTAAGATAAGAGGAGCGTACGGATGAGTTTTGTTGGGAATTAAAGTGGTCAATTGTATTTGCAAAGAACAGTCATGGAATCCAATCCGTTTTTTGTGGTAATTTAGTTAAAAAGAAACCCATATTTCAGATATAGACATTTTTAAAGGGACAACAGGAGGGTAAACTTCCCCTGCAGCGTAATAGGCCGAGCTTTTGATCCACATTTTTAGTATGCTTCAAACAATGCTCACCTCACTAATAATTGCTAATTGCAGTTTCACTGCTGTATTCTTGTTTATGCATGTACTAATTCTTTTGTAGCAGTCTGGGCTGTTTTTTTGGGTATTTTCTTATGTGAATTGGTTATCATTGTTTTTTAAAGACGGAAATAAAAATGCATTAAATTCAGTTTAGAAAAATTTCAACACACACTTCTTTTGACGTATGTGGGGGTGTTGGTGCAGCATATTAAAGCACCCATATTCTCCTCAATGTCAGGTTCATAATTGTATTTTGAGGTTGTACCAGAATAGGTTTACCTGGTTTCATTTTCAAAAAAACACCATATTTTTGTTGACCTGCACATTGCTGCAGATCCTGTTTTCACCAGGTGTGTTTAAGACTCTGTTTTAACTCCAGAGTGAGACATCTTACTCCTATACTATCTTTGTTGGGGGTCACACATGCGCAGAAGCTAGCTAAGATCACATCAGCTAGATAACTCTTTCTCCAACTTTAGTCAGTCCAAGGCAGGATTACCTGGGAAACTTCTTCTAGATGAGGGACACTAGAATACCAGGGACACTAGAATACCAGCAGAACAGGGACATGGAAGTAGTTCTTTTGGAGATTATGGTCAACTAGTGTGTGTTGTAGCAGTGTTTTGCTATTGCGAATGAGCTAGCATGCTAGCACTAGCATATGCTACGGTTAGCCACCTCGTCTCAGCTAGTGACGTAGAAAGCCGTTCAGATTTAGAACAGCACACCCGGAGACTGAAGCAAAGGGGGTATTCTTAACCGTATCTCACTCAAAACAGCATGGATAGTTTTCCGAGTTTTTAATGCGTGCGGAAGCACCAGAGACACAAAATGACACCCCGTATCCCAGAAAAAAGTGTTTTTTATAATAATATGGGCACTTTACGCTATGTTGGGGAGAAACTGTGAATGTCCTTCTGGGAAGGAACAAGCTACAAATAGCTGTTTTGACTGTTAGGATCGCCCATTGGCCTTTTTACCTACTGTGCAGTTGCTCAAATTGGTGTATGTGTGTCATTTCCTTTAGTGATTTACACAACAGATGTCCACAAGACAATGACACAAACACATATCATATTAGTCCATTAGGTCTCTAGAATATGCTTTTGAGCTATCAGTTGTGTTTCTGTTGACTGATGTTCTGCTGGCATGCGATTGTTTTAATGAGTGGAATAATGCATAAACTTGTCAAGTGAAAAAGGGAGCACCTGCAGTCGGATGGCCTTCCTGCTCTCCTTTAGAGGTGAGCTGCACTTTCAGTTTTTCTTTCAGCAGGCTTTGATGCGCTTGCACGGCAGAGGGAGGCCAGGTTTCGTTGTGAGTTAAGATGAGAAGAACCTTTTATTTTATTTTTTGCTCTTCAGTGGATTTTGTTGGCAGTGACAGTTTTCAAATGTCCAATGACAGTTTGTGCTTATTTTTTTGTTGGAATGAATATTCATTTTTAATTAGCATGGTATTAAAGATAGGACCTGTCTTAAGCTGATAACCCTGGTGCGGAGGCACAGAGGTTGGGTATCCGTTAGTCATAACATCCACTTTGCTTCCCCGATGTGACAGGGATCTCTTTTGAACTTTTTAGTGGGTTGCCGGCTGCAGAGGCACCAGAGTAGAACAACAAAGAGGTTGTTTGAGTTGGCCCTCGAGAGTCATTATTAAAGCTTTAAAATCGGGGACTGTTGGGTAACCAGTAGGTTGTCCAAATTGAATACACAGTTTCTGGTTTGACAGCAGGATATGACAATATATACGCTCAGCCTCCATCTTGAGTTTGAAGAGGGCAGACTTGAACTGGTGTGTTCACAGTAAACGTCAGTCTTACGAGCTCAGTTGGGGGAAATGAAAGTAAGCAGAAAAGGGTTTTTTATTTTTTTTTGGCCTGTGTCGTTTTTGACAGCAGAGTATCTCAAGAGTCTCAGTTGTCTGTGTTTTCTCTCAGACGCTACGGAATAAAAGATGCTTTGCCATTTTAGAAGTTGGGTTCTTGGATTCATTGTTGTGTGGATTTCCAAGACAGATTTACTTGCCCAATTATTTTGACCACTTGCCAATGGAACATTTTTAAATCCAAATGTAAAAATGTTACCTTTTTTGTTGTTGTTGTAAAAGACCGTTCAACACCTTTTTTCTTTTCTTTGTATTATCATATTATCATATGCCAAGAGAAGAATTTAGATTGAACATTCTTCCTGAAGTTTTTCAAGAGGGTGTGTGTGGGTGCGAGTCTTTGTGTGTGTGTGTGTGTGTGTGTGTGTGTGTGTGTGTGTGTGTGTGTGTGTGTGT
>NC_048409.1:4781645-4787435 GCF_013103735.1 Etheostoma cragini | reverse complement strand
AGAGTGTGTGTGTGTGTGTGTGTGTGTGTACATTGATGAGCGTGTGTGATGGGAGGTTAAACTCTGCCTCGTTGTCTATTAGCAGCATTGACAGCTTAGCCAGCACATTCTGTGTCTGCCCTCTGCCTGTAATAACCTGCCCCGTTACAGCCAGTATCAGAGTATATTGTTAGGTGATTGGAATTGGGCAAGCATGAAATGGAAGTCACGTTAATATTGATCCAAGTGTTTAACGGGGTGTTTTACCTCCGGGTGTCCTTGCTGTCTCATTTCAGGTGAGCTGCTCCTCTCAGAGCTGATTGCCCCGGGCACAGAATTTATAGCTTTTTTAGAGGCACCAGTCTCATGATTAGATATTAACCTCGGCTTCTCCATCTTTATCATAATCAAAGATATTACGCCTGCGACAAATGACACCAGGACATTTACAAATATGCAAATTTGGCGGACGTTTGAATGCAGCCTTTCGGTAGATACACAATGTGCTCAGAAATGTGTATGAGTACCGTTGAGGTCCAGATGTGGGGATTATTAGACAAATGAGGTTGTTCGTAAGCCTCTGGCAGCACAGACACGCACTGCACATCCCAGGATACTGAATAAAGATCACCCCGAGAGGAAGTGGCCGCACCGTATAAACTCCCCTACATCAAAGTTCTAATGTTTATTTTAACAGTATCAAAACACATACTCTGCTAAACGGATGGCTTGCATCACAGGAAGTATGAAGCTGTCATCTCTCCCCCCTTCCCCTCCCCTCCCCTCATTTCATCTTTCAGTGCGGAGTAAATAACAGTGAAGAGACAGAGGGCAGAATTGCATCGCCCTACTGGTAATGCAATCCCATGGACTGGACTTTTTCTCTCCATGTGGAATGTGGAGCCTGTGAAGAAGGAGGGAGCGTAGGAGGGCAGATAGAATCTGGGAAACGGAAGAGATATATTTAAAACATTCTATAGAGCTCACGTTATATGGATATTGGAATGGCCGCACATAACACTGATGTACATTATGAGATAGTGTAGTAAATAATCTATGGAACCAAGGCTTACACTAATGCCTTGTTATCTACAGCGATCTGACAGAATGAGACATAACACAGAAAAATTCCTGCAAAGCTCCAAGGGTTTCTTTTTTTTTTTTACTCCAGGTCCTTGTTAAGAAAGAGGTCAAGATAGCTGTGGGTCTTTAGTTGTTGCCTGCAATATCAATTGACAAACATTCAGTGGTTAAAAAAAACTCAAAATGAGCAACCTTTAGGTATTTTGTGTTTTAATTATAGCTGTGTATAGTACAGGTCCAATGTGTGGGATTTTCACCCATCTAGTGGTTGAGATCATACATGGCCATCAACTCTCTCGCGCCACGCAGTTCAGAGTAAATGCTACGGTAGCCTTCACGCTTCAAAGAGCCGGTCTCTTGCTCTTTTTTTAATATCCTTTTTCTTTTTCTGGGCGAAGAAGAAGACTCCTGTTCCTGAAATTTGGATTTTGAATACGTCTGGTCCTCCATGTTTCCTTCTTTAAACTTGCCGGGAAGCAGCGCTACCCATTAGCAGCATTAGCAGCTGCTGTGAGTTGATCATGTGACGGCAAAAACGCGAAAGGCGGAGCAGTATGTCCCTCACCGGCTAATGGTAAGGGACATTCGGGATATCACACAGACATATTCATGGCACATGAAAATGGAGCGTCTACCCCAGTTCATGCAAATGGAAATACGAAATTTTAAGCCAAAAGGAATAGTTGGAATTGACGATGGTGGTGGACAAGTTTGTTAACGGAAAACACCAATTTTTGATAATGATCAACTAAATTCACACACTGGACCTTTAAATCACCCAGAGTTTTTGTGCAATCAGCTTTTTTGCCCATACATGTTAGGGTATGTTGTGGGTTTGTTTTTGGATGGCAGTGAAGTGGTTGATGCCGGGTGTATAATACATGGGAGACTCGCTGAGGCTGTAAAAATGAAATGCTAGTGTCACGAAGCTCTCCAGCATTGCAGTGCATGAAAGATTGGACCCTTGGCAACAGTATTTCAGTTGATTCAAATGTCTTTCAAAGCTTTCAAAGCTGCTATCTATTCCATACTGAACAGTAAAACTACTGAACACTGAAGTATTTCCAAGATGGGAGCCTGTATCTAAGATTGTGAAGTTTATTTGAATTGGACTTTAGCTTGTTCCCAAAAGAACACATTTCCTTGGCTTCGTTACTCTGAGGAGTTATTGTTATCTATTGGTCTCACGTGAAACGCAAAATGGGCTGCTCATGCACACAACTCAATTTTTCCATTTTATTATGCTACAGTTGCAATGATATTTTCGCTTGAACCTGCTGTAAAACTGTCACCATCACCATTAAAGAATGTATAGAGCTCACTTCTTTGTGTGTGAGCTGGGACCCCGTCCTCTTCCAGCAGGTATCACACAACAGATTAAAGAAGTATAGAAGCTGTTTCACGGCGTCTTCAAAAAAAAGATTGCAACCCACTTTTTTCAGGATTTGCATTAGAAAAGTACTAAAAATCATTTTGGTTTAAACCTATATAAGTGAAGGAGGACTACAGACTCACAGACTTAATGGATCTCAGTTGCTAAGTGAGTAAGCGTGTGAGGCCACATGGGCTCAGATAGGTATGGGATTGGGACAGCACCTTACGAGATCACATGTTACCTTGGTGACGTTTAAAAACAAAGATGTTGCTGACACTTGCCAGTTGGGTATCTTCATTTTAAGTTTGTTGCTTTCCACATGGCCAAAGCCCAGGAGACGGCTGGTTCCAAATTCTTTCAAACTCTTGTTCTACCAGCTGGACAACAGGTCCGCTCCGCTTCGCGGGCGTGAAGCGTGCTGTTGTTTATCTTTGTAATTTACGGATTTCCCTTTGGTCTCCGCGGTAAATGTCGCCACAGCGCTTTGAACTGTGGGTAATCCTCTTTTTTGAAGCCTGCATCTTTGCAGACTCATGGAGGGCTCGGTAAGTGTGTACTCAAACCCTCACGCCCTTTCAAATTCAACATTGGGACAACCCTAAGCCCTTACGAAGTTCTCAAACGCGCAGCACAGTCGATGAGTCTGGACTTTGGGATCGGGCCAATGCCAGTCTGGGGACTGCGGAGGGGAAGAAAGTGTTTTTATAGCGTGAGGACTTGGTCTTGCTGGACTGCAGCTTCATGCCAGAGGGGAGAGGTTCAAATTAGTGCTGTCAAATGATTAAAATATTTAATCGTAATTAATTGCATTAATGTCATAGTTGACCCACAATTATTCACAATTAACACAAAAAAAATAGTTTTAAGGGTTTTTAGTGGTATTTCAGACTGGACGTCTGCGATGATAGCTCAGTTTACAACATCAAAACGCACAGATCACTTTGGTATTGTCAATGGAACATTAGGCCACTTTTAAAAGTAAACTTTCCATTCAGAATTGTATTGCCTTCCATTTTGATGTCTCGCGCTCACCATCCACTCAAAACTTAACATTACTACTCTTTGGTCGGCTTACAAGCCCAAACAAGTGTGCGCGGCGTGCCTGTTGTTTTGTCTCTGGTCTAGCTGGATCCGGTGTGGTGTTGTAGTTTTTGTAACATTACTAGTTGTTGCAACAGCATGTAAAAAAAACTACAAGTTTGCTAGGCCAAAAAGAACGTTAATCTTGCAATAAAAACATTGACGTTGTTAAAATGGGTTTGCGTTAACACCTTTTGATAACATGTTTAATGGACAGCACTAGTTCAAAACAGTTTGTGTCCAGGGTGAGAGGGATTCACTCCAATCATTCTTGCCCACTTAGAGTAGATTACATTGTAAAAGAAGTCTAAAAGTCTGTTTTTAGGAAAATTGTGCCTTGACAGGCAATCGCAAGACACTCTACTCTCACGACCATGGATCCTTGTTGAACCCCAGTGATGAGTACTTGTGGGCGTCCTCCATTGGTCACAGCTGGCAGGTCTTCATCAGCCTCCAATGGGGTCATGAAAGCTCTGAAATGCACTTTACTGAGTGTAATTAGTGCACTCTGAGGCAGTTGTAACTCAGTGATTGAACAAGTGGACCTGTGAGAATGGTGGCCGGTGGCTTCTCCTGGCACTGTTCCTGAAGGGCTTTAAGTAGACATGAAATGAAACTGCTGTGATTTCTTTTCCCAAGACATGGAGAAGTCAACAACAGTGGCCTTCGATGGACTGCTCACTTTGTTCAGCTTAATTAGCAGTGTCGGGCAAGTTACTTCCAAAATGTAATACATTATAGATTACTAGTTACTGTCAATAGAGAATAATTAGTTATATTACAATAATAATACAATAATAAATTGTGACTGAATTGAAATGCGCTACACTACTTTTGCATTACTTTTGAGCTACTATAACCAAAATAACAGCGGAAGTTTGACTTGGCAGCTAGCTTGTGAATTTCACCACTGGATCAATAAAATCTCTTTATCCATCATCATAGACTATTCATAATATGTTGTGTAATTAATATGAATATGCAAAGTAACTAAAGCTATAAAAATAGAGTAGTAAAACATACAACAGGCAGAAGAAGAAAATGAAAATACTCAATAAGAGTTGTATTGAAGTACGGCATAGTTTCTTATGCAGTTGCTGATGCAATGCAATTCACGCCATAACTATATGTCAGCGGCTTTCACACACGCCTGTGCTCGGTGACGTAGCGTCACCTGTTGGGACACAGATGTTGTCCGTACTGTCTCTGGTTCTGGCTCTGACCACGGGGACAGAGACTGGACAGCTTGCTGCAACGCAGCATAATAACTCCTGAAAATAATATCGCTCAAAGTTCGCTCAAAATAATCAAAGTTAGCTCAAAACAACATTCAACTAACAACCTTTGTTGTGTTTGATAGCTGGTGTGTAGCTAAGCAAGCAGTCATTTCAAAAATGTTTTAGCTATCTGGTTGTTTTATTGCTAAAGTTAGCTCAAAACAACATTCAACTAACAACCTTTGTTGTGTTTGATGCTAGCTTGTAGCCAGCAGTGAACCAACTTCGTTAAGTAGGTCAATTTGTAATGTATTGACATTATTGAAGTCTCTCGTTATCATCTTGTAGGCTACTTGTCGCAAAGTGACGCATGCACAACTCAAATCGGCACTTGGCTTACATTGGGGAGCGACAGCGTTAAAATCGCACATCCAGCAATGTGACTATTCTACATGCACACATCGCGATGAAAAGAAATATTGTGCAGCCCTATATCCAACCGTGAGTTGAGTTTATCGTTACATCCTTACTACATACTATATCGTATGCTACTTGTTGCAAAGTGACGCATGCGCGACTCAGATCTGCACTCGACTTACATCGGAGAGTGACATCCATCTTGCAAATGTATCTGTTTCTGCAGTCATTCAACCACCGACTACAGCAACAGGAAATAACACACACTGATTTCTTTTTGAGAAATGTTTTGCGGTGTTAGTGAATTCTTAAAAACAAAACACCGCTAAATGTTGTGTTAAAATGCGTTTTAACTCAAATTACATAGATTGTAATGAGTATAATATTACGGAAATATACTAAGTAATGCGTTATATTACTGCATTATAACTAAAAGGAATACATTATTGTGATTGCGTTACTTTTGTAACGTGATACTCCCAATTAATAGTTAGTTAATTTGATAAGATGCTAGTTGGTGTAGCATCATTATACAGTGAGACCGCGTAACCAATGTAGGTTTTCCTTCTTTTTCCTTTATTCTAGTGATCAAATATATATATACTGTTTGTGTGTGTGTGGGGGTGTGTGTGGGGGGGG
>NC_048409.1:4770575-4781543 GCF_013103735.1 Etheostoma cragini | reverse complement strand
CTGGGAACACGTCCAAGTGCCGACAATAAAAAAATTATATAAAGAAGAGAGAGGAACAATGGGAGGGAGGGAAGATAAAAACAACACATGCAGAAACCGACACATTCTTTAATACACAAGTTTAGAAGAATTTCAGCTCACTCACAGCATACAGTCAACTGAGCAAAGAATGTAGGTGATGATTGGGTGTGCGTGTAGTATCTATCCCTGCCTGCACTGGTCTCTTGTTCTTTTTCATTAAAGGTCATTCGTAGGAGTTATATTCTATTCAAAGGGCCCTTCTCTTTGTTTTGCCATTTAGTGGTCAAGAGGTGAACACATGAAACTGTTTGTGATGAATCTGCGCCGACACCACTGCACAGCAAGTCCTTTAATAGTGACAAATGGCGACCCTTTTCACAGGCCACACTTTTAACACAAGAGTGTCTCTGAGTCAGCGGGCTATCACTCATGAGAAGATCACTTCTCCTGTCAGCACCTTTTCTCCTTCATGTCATAGCTCTTTGTTTCTTGTTATTTATAACCATATTAATGTGTCTGTGAGAACAAAAATTGCATCTTGGGTAAAGCCAAACCCCACCTCCTCCCCACAACAGTAGCTGTTGGTCATTTGCGTTCAGACATCAGCATGGTTTAAATGGTCTCCTCAACCCTGTACAGACTTGCCAATCAGAACATCAGCCCGACTGTTGAACCTTTCCTCATTTTACTCTGAGCGTAATGATGGTTTACAGAATTACAGTTTGAAGTTTCACTCCTTTTGCTATGGTCTCTGACCGCTGGCTGGCTTTTGCCTTTAACATTGCACAGAATCCATTTCCAAAATGCACAGACGTCTTCCCACTGTCTCATGAAAGCACTCTAGATATGAGACAGAGCAGGAAGCAGACTTTTTTTTTCTTCTCAGTAGCCGTGTTGACATAAGTCAAATGTGACCTCTTCAAGACAAGGTACATGTTCCTCAGGGGAGCAAGAGGTGAATTAAGAGCTGTGCTGAAAGGAAACATGTCAGACGGATGTCAGCCACCTCCCATTTCTTGATATGTGTTCTTCCTTTTATGCACGCAAGTTTGTTACTCGGTTATTCTCTACGTTGGGCTTCAGAACGACAAATTTGCATGAAGGTTTGAGCAGCCGTTTGGCAGGCACGCGTTGGAGATGGGCTGATTTAAGCTGATAAATGTGTTGCGAGACCTCTTTGTTTTTTTTCAATGTGCATGCTTCCACCATTGCCATATGATGAAGTCCTGGTGTAAGCAGCCTCCTAATTGTCTTGCCTTTTCAGTCTCACTCTTGTCAAGTCTCCAAAAGCAGCAAATGATATCTCTAATAGACTACGAGCTCGAGATGTATCCCGCGACTCAGCTGTTGGTCTTTCAAGCTACAGACAGTGTTTCATTGTTGACCTTGTCTAAAAATAAAAGCTAAATCACCTCTGATGTTCAGCCACGCGAAATGTGTTCAGTGAACAAGCATGTACACTGACATTCTTTCATATGCTATGGCAAGTACATTAGTGAGCATTTCATATCAGGTTCATCCTGCATATATTATGTATTTCATGTTCTCCATGGTTTTTCTTTTTAGACTTTTTACTAGATGTTATGCATATTAATAGCCTATGAAAGAAATTTATTTAGTTTGAACCATGGATATGCACAGACTTCATTAGAATAAACCTGTTAAGCTCAAACTCTGGTTATCAAAAGTGAGGTTATGACGCCTGGATCGATCAGTTATTTTGAGGTTTTTGCGGTGTGCGTTTAGCCAGACCCAAATCCGAAATATTAAGGGTCTGGCAATGAGTAATGAAAATGGCTCTCGCTGCATGCAATTGCATAACACTACGACCAATCACAACTATACACTGGGTGACGTAAATTCACTTAGCTACCAGCGGAGCTAACTGGTGGATTAAACTCTTGCCGTATCTGGTCGGCAAAACAGCAAAAATGTCCTTCTGTTCCTCTTTTAGATAAAAGCCAAGCCTAACTTGTTCATTGTTGCGGCCAGCCGTTTTAAACAACTTGTGTTCATCCATAGCCATCTTGTAATTTTTACTAATGACATCAATGTCGCAGCGCTGTTGTCATCTTTTCAGCTCGACTCTGGCCCGCCTATATCAGATACACTGATGTGATTGGTGCAGCTCGGCTACAAGGGTATAGTTAATGAGCAGCACTACTCGATGCTTTTGCGAGAACTCTGGTTTTGCGAGAACTTCTGGTTTACACAAGGAATAATTTGTGTGTGTGTGTGTTTTGAGTTTTTTGGTGGACATGTGAGTGGTATTCTTGTTTTTTCTTATGATGAATTTTCTTGTACTAAATGTGTTTTATATGCTATGTTGGCTATAGGCATTACTGAAATGCACTGTATATTGTAATTTAGTTTCCTCGCCATACTGTACTTTTTATACTCACAGTATAGTACAGTATTGCTAAACAGAAATATGTCGATGGAAACAATTTATTCAGAGTAGGAAATAGGTGGTAGGACAATGCCAAGGAATAGGCCATTTAAGCCTAGTGACGTATAGCGATCAGAGTTTTAGGTCAGAGTGCATATTTAGTGTTTTTTTTTTTCTTCCCCACCTTTCTTTTGACAGGCACAGAGGAGGACAAGGTGGTTAAGTCTAAGAACATTTTCCGCAGCCAAACTGTGGCCAGCCAGAACCCCGAGACAGAGCTGGTGCTGGAGGGAGACGAAGATGCCGTCAGCCTGCTGCAGGAGAAGGAGATGGACAACCTCGGTGGTAAGTCAGCACAACACCACCTCCATTGACCCCAAGTCAACGTCACCTCTGCTGGAGTGTCAGCACTGGTCTTTATCTGTCTTCTTCCTAATCGCTGGCATAGTTACAATGTACATGGTTATTATCATTTGGATCAATGTGGGGTTTTTAAACGCTCATTAAATGCATTGCCAACAGTACAACTGAAAAGTGAAACTTTGAGATTTTTGGCATTGGTATTATTTAATAATCTAAACATATTTATCTAATATGTTTGAGTTTACAGGTTGCTTTCAGCAGTTTGCCATCAATGAAGTTGTGGAGTGTTCTAATGGGGATATCTTTTCTTATGTTTGACAGCGACATATTGTTTGTGTCTGATAAGTGTCCTTCTGTGTTTTGTTTTTGGATCTGGTCAGCACGGTTCCTTCCTCAAGTGTTTATCTCCAGAGGCAAGTCTTTTAAAGTTAAACTAACACCGGAAAGATGATCATTCCAAATATGTCACAAGTCATATTCAGGATATCTAAAGCAATCAGTGATAAAAGTTGATATGAACCACTGCCTGCTAATGCTTATCTTTACACTGGCCTTATTTAACCTGTCATCTGATAATGTACCCTCAAAGCGGGACCCCATTCAAAATCTATTTAAATGAGTTTAGGTCATGCTTATAAACTGAGATTATACCTAAAGTAACAATGTCGAAGATTTTCGTTTAAATAAATGTCTGTTAAGTCACTATCGCCAAATGAGGTAACATGATGGCAATGGAGCCTGTGGCCCACTAAGGAAAACCCTTATATTTGCATTATTACGAATTGGATGTCTGTGGCAACATTCCTTGACATCCATACCGCTGGGGCACTATTGATTTTTTTCTTTCTGTGGTTGAAAAGCAAGAAATTCCTCCTTGTGAGAGTAGCGTACATTAGAGAGAGAATGGCAGGGTGACTTGAGTGAGTGACAGGAGAGCGAGCGGTATGAGTTACGCTGTACGGAAAAGAGAGAAGAAAAAGAGATAGCAAAGTTGATGTGAAGTGAGTTAAAAGGGAACAATAAAACAACAAGCTTGAGCTTCTCAAGACACGGTGGCTTTATCTGTTGTCAATACCGCCGGTAAAGTGAAGGGCGCTACCCCTGAAAATACATCGGCTTAACCCTTAGCACAGTGTTTCCATTACAGATCGGTGTGAGAGTCTTTACTGTGTTCTGTTGTCATTTACGGCCACTCTGCTTCTTCTCCTCTCCTTTGATCTATTCCAGACAGTTCAGAAAGCTCATTGTCAATAAAGTAATAAATTGAAGGCAAAAAATACGTTTGCCTACAAAAGGCTGAAACTGAACTGTGGGGTTTGGTCAGGGTTAAGCTAGAAGCAGAAGGGAACTCCGCTAGCTGCTAGGCTAATGTGCAATGGTAAACACTGCAGAGTTAATGTTATTGTGTCCACGTCCACCTCAACTTCCGTAAGCAAAAAGTGAAAGAAAAAAAAATGCGGTGATGTCACCGCCGCAGTAATGCGGTAACCGCTGTCACTCCTCGATGTGAGTCGAGTGCAGATTTGAGTTGTGCATGGTCAGATTCAAAAGGTTTACCGCATAACGTGTCATACTGAAATTTGTGAAATCCATATAATAACAAACTTTTCTCATTACAATCAAAAACAGAAGATGAAAATCCTTTTCAAAAACGTTTTAGCTACTTGATACACGATTGTTTGATTGCTAACTTTAGCTCAAAATGCCATTTAACTGACAGCTTTTGTTGTGTTTGATTGCTAGCTTGTAGCTACGCTAGCAGTCATTTGAAAAACGTTTTAGCTATCTATGGTTGTTTGATTGCTAACGTTAGCGCAAAACACCATGTAGCTGACAACCTTTGTTGTGTTTGATGTTAACTTGTAGACAGCAGTGAACAAACTTTGTTAAGTAGATCCATTGTTACTGTATTGACATTACAGAAGTCTCTCGTTAGCATCTTTTATGTTACTCGTCACAAAGTGACGCACGCACGACTCAAATCTGCACTCGACTCACATCAGGGCGTGACAACCGTCCCAGCCGTAGCGTCACACAGTCAGTGTTGCGTTTTCTATCACCCAGCAGTGGTTGGTCCGCCGCAGAGGGTTGGCCAAGCTAACCCAACAGACTCGCTCTTCAACAAACCTGTGTGGGAGGCAGTGTGCTGTGAACCTACACACAGGCAACACTGTTTGCCTCTCCAACAACACACCTGGATTTAGGGCTCGTTGCCGGAGATCTTGGAGATTGTAACTTGCAGTACAACAGAGCATTGCTACACAATGGAATATCCGCTGTGTTGTGACTAGTGCATCAATCACTGCACTTTAATAACGCCAGAGTAAAGTGTCACTTACTGTAACCAAAGTTATCTGTGTGCTAAGAGACCTGAGAAAACAACTCTTCTAACATAATCTATTGGTGGTACTGATAAACGATCTTGTTTCCAAATCTTATAAGCTCAGATCAGCAATAGTTAATTTTTCTGAATCATACTCTGCCTGATAATAACACAATTAATCAAACACTCTCACCTCGATAAACCTTTTAACAAAATCAATTAACAAATTTGTGGCATGAATGAATTCTTGCTCTAGTTAGAAATTACTTTGGTAATTCAGACTGT
Organism: Etheostoma cragini; assembly: GCF_013103735.1. Lineage (NCBI taxonomy): Eukaryota > Metazoa > Chordata > Actinopteri > Perciformes > Percidae > Etheostoma > Etheostoma cragini. Next base: position 4,776,162 of record NC_048409.1, on the reverse strand, counting down.
ACAAGATTCCCAGTAAATATAATTCCAATACAATCTGAATGTGTTGAATGTCAAAATATGTTATATTTTATCTGAACTTCAAAGGACCTATAAAACGGCATATGATGTGTATTCTTCTTGTTGATGTGACCAGGGAGAGCAGACAACCACTTAATAATCCTGCAGTCAAACTAACCTCATCCTCTCTACAGTGAACAATCAAGAAGAGATGAATTGTTGCTTACCAGCTGGGGATATACAAATCCAATATATATATATATATATATATATATATATATATATATTTTTTTTTTTTTTTTAAAGGTATTTTGGGCACTTTTGGCCTTTATTCCTGACAGGACAGCTGAAGACATGAAAGGGGAGAGAGAGGGGGAATGAAGGGCCGCAGATCGGGGTTGAACTCGACCCTCTGTGTCGAGGAATAAACCTCTTTATATGGACAGTCGCTCTACCAACTGAGCTACCTGGCCGCCCAATACAATTATTTCTGTTTTAATCTTTGATTGACTTCCCCCATTTGATTATTATTAGTTATGTATCCAGCTTTAATGCTTTGTTTGACACAATTCAGTCAATTGGGCAAGGCGATGGTTGCCCTATAGAGCCTGTAATTTACCCAGCATCACACTCCGTGTGTGTGAGCCAAGCTATCACGCCAATCTTCAGCTGCTTTTCAGGTAAAGCACCATGTCTTTAAAAGGTAAGATATCCAGAGTTCACTTGAGGTTTTCGGGTAGATCAAGAATGCTGCGCTATGTACTCGTCAGCAAAGCCATATCTTCCTTTGACACCCCATGCAAATAATTAGTGATTTAAATGAGTCTGTTAAGGGTTTTACGCCCAAATGACACAGGGCGTTATAATATTAAGCAATACTCATCCCCGGCAGCCAAGACCATCTCCCATAGTCCAGTGACAAGCTTAATAAAACAGTGAATAAATGAAGGATTTCTCCTCTAATGATGCAACATGACATCATGACTTTACGTACATACCATACCATACCATACAGGCCAACATCCTTAAGCCAAATAGCGTGTTTTCTGTACAGATTAGGAGTTATCCGTGTGTATGTCTCTGCTGTACACAGCGGGCGTGCACATACACGCCACTTGCCGTGTTGTTGCGAGAAGAAAGCGGCGTTTGGGTTTAGGAATCGTGACACGCGTGACACGTTCCCCCGTCTCCTGGGTGAAAGTCCTGTGTTGACCCATCCACCCCCCCGACCAACCTCCCCACGCAGATTTTCCTTTATTACTACTCACTACTAGGGATCGACCAATATCAATTTTTTTTTTCCATAATTCTTAGCCGATGATCGATACTGGCAGCTGATTTTCTGGAGCAGATATTTGGAGTCGATACTGCTTTTGCTCCCTCAATTTACATCATAAAAATGTTATCCCTGCCACACTGGATTTGTTTTCGGAATCTGCTCTGACATTTTTTTTAGATAATAAACAAAAACACAGATCAGTATTACTTCTACAGTCATCTTCCATTCCAAATTATGTGTGCAATGTGCATCATATGGATGGGTGTACTGCATATGGTGAACTGTGCAAGGGTGAGAGGCTTTCATTAACATCTACAACACAGCCGTGATGATGCGTTGTTTGCTGACATATTATAAGACCGATATAATCAGATCATCACTAAATGTCCTTTTGTCAACACATTTTTTTTCATTTAAGAAAACAAACCTAAAAAGTAGCCATTGAAATATGGTGCTTGGTTTGTAATTTAAGACTGCCATGGACGCCTGTCTGGAAATAATGCCGGGAAAAAACTATCGGAGAACCCAGCAGCCGCGTATCGGCCCAATATAACGGCCGGCTGATAAAATCGGTCTATCACTTTATCGCGTAAATTGACACGCCATTGCAAGGTAATGTATTTCAATGGAGGCCAAACGGCGTTGAGAGACGCGATACAAAGCGAGTATGTGTTGATAACTCGCCAATAACGGCATAATTGGCGTGTAATACATACGCCATTTCATGAGCTCAGTCTGAATGGTGAGAGGTCTGGGCCATTGTTGACAGTTGTTGTCACTGGACATGGTTTTATTTTTGGATTATTGGCTCCTTCCGATGACATTAAAAAACATTCACTGATTCAAGGCTGTATATACATTCTTGGCTCTTAGGCTGACGTGTTTAAAACTTTAAAACTTTAATTTCAATGATGGCTAATGTTGACATTTCCCTATTTTCAGTGAATTTACTATTACTAGCTGGATTGTCCTAAATAAAATAATAATGGAAAAAACAAGGCAATTGGACAGTGTTCTTGTTTTAGTAATTGGAATTGCAATACTATTCTAATGTTAGGGATTTTGTTAGTTGGTTCCGCAAGTTAAATTATTCACAGTGTGCAAAGCACTGTGGTGCTTTAAAGTGTGTTTGAACTGAAGTGTCACCGATTTTTTTGCATTATCCCTCCAAGTAGCATTTTTAATTTTACCAAAATTGTGTTATGAAACCAGCAGGAACAGTCCTGCCATTGAAACACATGTTAACTGTAACAAATAGGGATGTGTGTATGTAATTGATTCTTTCCAGGTACAAAATGTGATGGGAAAAAAATGTGCCCTGAGGCTGTAGATTCCCAGACACATAGCCCTGTTTACATTACCTAGTTATCATGGCTTAGTGAATGAGGCTCAGGCTGAACCAGGGCACTGCTGAGCAGTGAAATCCCCTCACTAAGATCCAACAGATGAATTTCCGAGGAGGAGGCTAACCCCTCCCCTTTGTCCCAGGGCCGGCAGGCAGCCAAACACTGTACCGCCCAATCAAAGGAGCAAAGCTAGGGCTAAAACACAAGCAGAGTGTATTCTCCTGAGAGAACCAATAGTGACCTAAACCGAAATGTTGGCATTGAATGCATTTATGATGTGTGATCTTGTTTGAAATGAACCAAACTTGAATGTGGGACGCTTTGAGGAACAAGGGCTGGGATTTAAGAATATTATTTGCGTGTGTTTGTGGAATCAAAGTTGAGTTAATGTTTTTTTAACCAGTAGGAGAGCTCCCTTCCACTGTAACATTTGGGTAATATTTCCACCAGGATGCTGTGTCTGTGTTTTGCCTGTATCTAATCTCAGGCATGAACAGCCTTAATGAGAGATCTGGGACAAGATCCTTGTCAACAACAGTGCTCCTCCTGCCAGCCTTTGGGTCAGTGCCTGCTGCTGCTGGTGCTGCTGCCGCCGCCAAAGAGGCGGCGCCTGCACATAAGCGCTAAGGCAGTAGTGGTTACTGAACCTATGATTAGTTTTTCTCCCTCACAAACATCGGGAATGCTGTCAGTGTTGTACATATTGTATCCAAAATCAGGTAAAATAGAAACGTAAGATGAGCATGTTAGAGGAAAGAAGAGAGGAGTGTTAGCCTCACAAGGCTCTTCTCATGTCAAGCAAGAGTCTGTAGCTTTGACTGTTCTGCTGGCATACCGGAACATGTGGTTTAGCAGCCACAACCATGCTTGCTCGGCCTTAATTTAGCCTTTCTGTATCCATTTTAGTCCCCATTCACAATACAGATTCCTTAAGTGGTATTGTTCCCCCCCCAAGTTTCTTGTTTGCAAAACCTGGAATTTCCAAATTACAAATTACCAGTTATGTAAATGTCATGGAATTAGTAAAATCCTCAAACGTTTTGGGAAAGTCGTAGGAGTTTGTTGTTTATTGACATGAATATAGTAAACTCCACTGGATATAGTTATTTCCACTAGCTGTTGACATAACCTAATTTCTAAAATGCGCCGATGTGTTTTGTCAGCGTTTCCAATTAACATTTATATATTTCATGGCTCTCTAACGCGTCATGGAAATATTTTGAAATGTTGTCCTTGAAAATGTGTGGGGACTAGAGCTGGTCAATGTGTTAATATTGTATCGCTATCGTTATATGAGACTAGATATCGTCTATATTGTAATTTCGCATTGTTGTCTTTTACTGGTTTTAAAAGCTGCATTACAGTAAAATTATGTCATTTTCTGAACTTACCAGACTGTTACTGTAACTGTTCTATTATTTGCCTTGACCCACTTTACTGATGATTATTTAATATAACATTGTTGCGGTATCGATATCAAGGTATTTCATAAAAGATATTTTGATATTTCATTTTCTCCAGATCGCCCAGACCTAGTGGGGACCCTATACTTTAAATATCTACAAGTTCATTCTTAATTCAAACAGAACATGGGTGACGTCAAAAAGAAAGTACAAACAACCCTGGAAATGTGTATTACTTGTATTAAATAATAATAAACCAAACAGATTATATACAATTGTTGTATTCTACAGCCATAATAAGTAGTCTACGGCAGAATTTCTCCAGGCTTTTACATGTAAATATTAAATGTTATGTTGAAAGAAAAATCCTCTCCAATCAGTGGGGGAAAAATTGCTTCAGTGACCCAAATGAACAAGGCACTGTGATACTCAGCATATGGAATGGCTGCAGCTACATGGATGTACGTGTGTATCTGCTGTACGTAGACAAAGATAGTGATATAGAGGATATATAGGTTGGTGCTCAGATGTTCAAGTAACCCACTTCTCTCACTATTCAAAAAATATACACTGCAATCCAGCGGGTGAACTGTGGGTAATAATATACCCATCTTCTCAGCAGTTCTCCCAAACTCCCATCACACCTTTTCATCACTTCATTAAATGGGCCTGTCATTTGACAAATATTTCCATTTTCATTACAAGAAAAGCCCAAGAACGCGGTATTCCAAGCGTTGTCCTATATACACCACTCATCCTGTGTAACTTGCCCTTAATTTCATTATTCTCGTGTAAACATTTTAATGCCTATAGCCTAATTATGGAAGGATCCCTGAGGGGATTACTGCCTAATCCTCTTCCTCCCCATGAGCAATGGACGCAGGGGCTTAATGCTGCAGGCTCTTTCTCTCTGTGTAGCCCCTTTAGGGCTGCAATACAATGCATCTGCCCTTAATGTGTTCTTTTTAGTAAGAGGTGAACGGGCTTTGGAATCTCAGGCCAGGAGTGAACATAAAGGCAATCTCCTTAGTAGGGAGAAATAATAATGATAGTAGTAATAATAATAATAATAATAATAATAATAATAATAATAAAAATAATAGCTGCCCTTTTACTTGTTAATGGGCTGCAATTGGAAATGTTAACGTTTTCATTTTCTCTTTCTTGATAAATAGACTGCACTAAAGGTTATCTGAAATGCAGTAAAACGGGTTAGTGCAAGTATTTGCTCTTGAAATGCAGCCGATCCGATCCCCGTGAACGGACCCGAGCAACGCTGAGAAGAAGCGGAAGAAACCCCGGAGAGGGCGGGTTGACTGGGCTGCCTGCAAGAGCGATGAAGGGGCGCTCTGGGAGCTGAAACCGAAATCCACTTGTATTCCTGTAACACTATCGGCCATATAATGGGCTGAGGAACGAACGATTAAGATTGATGAGACATTAAATTGGCTCTTTGGAGTTTAAGGGATCGATAAATATCCCGATTTCGAGAGCTTTTCGTCTGGGAGCAGACAAATCACGGTAACGGTGCTCTACAGCGACACTGATCTGAGAATATGGAG
>NC_048409.1:4601061-4770528 GCF_013103735.1 Etheostoma cragini | reverse complement strand
ATCAGCTGACAGGGTCACAAACCCACCTTAACAATTCTGGATAATTATTTGGACTTGGGAACACACTTGTAGTTGTATTGTTTTCCTATATGTCTTCATCTTTATATGAGTAGGCATATTGGAGGATAAAAGCAGCTTTTTTCTTTTTTCAGCCATGTAAATTCATATGTCAGACCTCCACTGCAAATACGGTAGTGATAGCCCACGTGAGAGACATTAAGAATAGTTTCATTTTTTTTAAAGCCTTTTTTTTTTATTAACAGTGGTGGTTATTTGCGTTAATATCTGAAACGATAACAAAGCCCGTTTTTTCTCGTTAGTGCATTACTGTTTAATAAACGGAGATAACAAAGAAGCTACACAGCCTAGAAGCCAATGCAATGTAAATCCACTGTGTTCTGCACATAAGTGTATGTGCAATGCAAATACAAAAAAGGCATCCATACGTCCTTTGTTACGATGAATAATAAAGGCTAAAATAGAAATAATAGAAAGTAATATTTGACGGAACTACCAGCGTGCTTTTGATAATTCCCTAATATTTATAATCGCATGTTGTCTGATGCAAACAGGCCGCTGGTATATGATGGTGTCCCATATGATGGTCGACCGGATTTACAAAATGAGCCTCATCGTAGCCTTAAGTAACCATATAAATATGTGATTTATTTATGTTTTTATTTTTTTTTTATCCTGTGGCTGCCAACTCTGCAGGCCCAGTGGTCCTGAGCAGCCCGGCCCAGCTGGTGGCCCCCGTGCTGGTGGCCCGGGGGACTCTGTCCATCACCACCACGGAGATCTACTTCGAGGTGGACGAGGATGACCCCGCCTTCAGAAGGGCCGAGCCAGAGGTAAGGAACCCCGCAAGCAGCGCAGCTTTATTTGGACTTCCAACATGTCTCACAGTTACATGATTTTATTTTTCACTCTAATTGGCCGACAGGTAGCCTAGCAACTAAAAACTTACAATCTTTTTTCTAATAGGCCTACACAATTGTTGGGCAATAATGTGTAAAAGCGCGCGTTTTGCAGTTGTAAGGCTCGCTCTGCCTTGCTTATTTAGTATTTTTTAATGACGTATTGTGCGTAGAATTTGGTTGTATATCCCGGTTGGTTTCTATGTTGTGTGATTCAATTTGCTGCATCATTTATGCATTTTATTTGGACACATATGTGATGACCACGGAGGCCTGTACTCATTCTGCATGCTCAACCAGCAAACTGTGGTGACAGTTTATCAAAGTTTTGTCAGCAACCTAAAGTTTTCGCAGCAACCTAATAAATACATATAATAATAATAACACGCGAATGTTTTTTGCAAACAGGATTGGGATTTTTTTTTTTAAAGGAAAAATGAGCAAACTGGACGGCAGGGTTGCAGATAGTATAAAATGTTGTGTATGTTAATTTTTCCTCCCTATTTCCATATTTTCTTATTTCAGGTGTCACACTTAATAAAACACCTCCAAGAGCCAGAGACCCCGGAACTAAAGATCCCATTACAGTATAATTACTATTAGGCCTACTGTCAACAACACCTTTAAGAAAACCATAATGGGACACAAATATAAAACAGCTCGTTTTATTAGCTCTTTAAATTAGATCAAAGACAGAAATAAAAAAAATCAGATCACAGATGTTATAATCCAGTGTAATTCAAGTGCATTTTTTTCAATTAAACTGTAATATATATATATATTTATACTATATATATGTTATCATTTTTTTTTATCATGTAGGCCTAAAGCATGGTAGAGATAAACAACAACCAAAACATCTTTGAGTACTTTAAATAATAATTCAAGTAAATTGATGGAATGTTTTCAATGTAGCAAACGGCGTATATGTGCCTATCAAAATGTAAACTTTCAAAAATTAGACAATGTCCACTGAAACAGATGACTCAGACTACCACCGATGCAAGTATAAATTAATAACGTTTCTATAAAGGAGAAAAAAAAAAAGTTCAGAAGTTAAACAGGTGGATCCTATTTACGTGTCACAGAACAACATTCACAATTCCAGACCACTTGAATCACAATATGAATGTATTTACAGTATCAAAATGTACACACGTGTTCCTTTGTTTTCCTCCAAAGTTTGTCACGGGGCTTTATTTTAAAGCATTTAAGGAAATGTAGGATTTAGGCAACCGTGTGGCACGGAGAGGAAGCCTCCTGGATTAATGGGAGCCAATCATTTCAACTGGCTCCTGAACGTGAACACTGGCGAAAGGTGCAGGGGGGGGGTTGTAATGGCTAACTAAACTGCCATCAAAATAATGTCAAAACAGGCTCGGCCGAAACATTATCAACAATAATTTCATGAGATTTTGCAAATTGATTGGCAATCTTTTTTCCTGTTCATGTATGAGCCCCTCAGGCCTCTATAGGCGACCACCATTTTTTAAGACGAGGTGAACTAATATATATGTATATATATTTTTACCTCAGAGTTTCTCCAAGCTTTTGGGGTTGGTCAGTATTTCTCTTGCCAGTCGCCAAGTCTGTTTGGCTGCATTCTCTAGAGCAGAGTGAGGTTTTCCTTGAAACAGGTCTAAATTAGGCAGGAAATAATGCGGGCACCTTCTGCACTGCAAACATGAAATCAGCTGCAATAGTATCCCGTTCAGGCGGTCTCCGAGGCAGTTCTCATCCCAGTCCGACTCCCTGGGATGCTTCTCGCACTCGTAGGAAACCAAAGTTTTCATGTGGTAGTTGTTGAGGGGTTGTCCGGGCAGCTCCAGGTGACGGTCGCGCAGCGCCTTGAGGACCGACAAGCATTTCTTCCTGCATCCGCCCAGGATGAGACGGTTCTCGGCCTCGGCGAACTGCAAGACCCAGGCGTCGCTCTCCGCGGAGCTCTGCTTGCCGTTCAAGGAGTAGCACTCTTTGGATAAAAGATTGAAACCTTCCGCTTTGACTTCTGCCACCCGGTTAGGTCCCGGCCAGGGGATGTGAGGGAGAGGCCAGTGCGCAGCGCTTCGCGGCCAGATCCCAGTGCATTTGAAAGCCGGCGTGATTTGCACCACATATCTGTCTCTAATGCGCAGCTTCACCTCACTCGTGTCAGCGACCATTTTGACAACATCTCTGTAGCTGCATTTATCCACTGCCTGCGCCACCAGGGTCTGGAATCTCGAGCGGATCTTGCGCGCCGAGAGGTACCCGGAGGCTGTGATGAATTCAACCCAGAGAGACATGCTTCTCTTGCGGCCGTCGCTGAGCTTGAGCACGGCGCAGCCCGGGAGAGATCCGTCGTCCACAAAGTTGAACACTCCCATCTGATTGAGATAGAGCACGACCTCGAACTCGGTGGGCGAGATGACCTCCAGTCCCTCGAAACGGTTATCCATCTCGCTGAGAGAGCTGATGAAGCGGGGCTCCTGCACCTCGACCTCCTTCAGGACATCCGACACCACCTTGCACACCTCCCGGATGGTCTTGGAGATGGCTGCTTTTCGAGACTGACATTTCTCGTTGTAGTATTTGTTGAGGTGGTACACCAACTTTGCCTGGGCGGCTATCATATTAGGGCAGAGATCCGGGTTGTACACCGGAGTCTCGCAGTAAGCCGAGGGATCCAACGCGGCTGTTTGTACGGGAGCCAATTTTAGAGAAGAAAGAAATCTATTTAAAAAGAAAAAAAAAAAGTCTATTTATAAGACAGCTATTCAAAGCGGCGCTCAGTGCACATATGCGTTAAAATCATATCATAACATTCACTGCTGTTGTAGCGTAAACTGCATTGAAGTCCTCGAAATGATCAGAATGGCCTGCTGCTCAAAAGTCCATTTCAACCTTGTGATGTTCGAAGAAAAAAAAAAGAACGCCTTTTGGTTTTTCTCTGATCAATGTGCCAGTTTAGGAGTCCGCGTAATTGCGCAGAGTGGAGTGTGCCCTCCTGACGCAGGCGCCCGGTGTTGCTGTGTTTTACAACAGGAGACACACACACTCTTTATTATAAGGGAGGAGTTGAATCCAATATGTCCAATCGCTGTCCGATGCGTCACCGCTTCCCAGTTTATCGACAACAAATTCATCCCCGGGTGTTATATACAAGTAAAAAGTACAGGTACTAGCAGTATACCGAAGAGCGGAAGCACATCTACGCATTTGAAGAAAAAGGAAAAAAGAGCAATACCACTGCGTTACGTTGCTTTTTCTGGGACTCTATCTGCTGCTTTTGTAGTCCGCTATATTGAATCATATATGGAACAGTAGGTGGATTTAGAGTTGGTAAAGTATTTCGATTTTCGGATAATAATTAAAAAAAAAAAATTGCCATATTTAAAGATTTTCTTTTTCTCCTGTGGACCGGATTTAATTTCTTCATACGGCTTATCGGATTAATTGACATTAGAATTGAGTAATTTAGGGATACATATTTTTTTTTAAACCCCCAAAATATAGTTGTAATTTATAAATGTTGTTTTTGAAGCCATATATTAATAAAACAATCATGAGGCAGTTTATTAATTCGAGCTTTCAGGGTTAGTTCACTTCATTGGACAGCCTGGTAAGGTAGCAGCTTATTTCTGAAAGATGGAAAAGTTACCGCGCTCTTTATATTTAGCATTTTGATTATATTTTACACATGAATTATCGTGGATGTGAGTCATAAGAGAGTGTAAATCTCGAGTTTACATCAGGAGCTTGTATTAACTTGCAGATTGTTTTGCTCTTTTACTGCGCCAGAGCTCCTGTAATGTGCAATAATTCCACACCCAGTATTTTTTACACTCGTTTAATTAATAATAATGTAAGACAAAAAAAATATATATAACTTGGAATCCTGATCTTTTCTTTCTTACGTTGCTCATAAGTGAAATGCACATTGACCTATATACCAAACCACATATTGCAATGTTGTATGTGGGTTCATCCCTGTGAAAAAAAAGTGACATTGTTTTCTAATTGCTGGATTATATTGAAAATGCTTGTATTATGGAATTCATTTTTCTCTCATAAATCTCAGCATTCCAAATTCATCTTAATAAATAATATAGAATTCTGCAATCTGTCTTTTTTTTTTTTTTTTTTAACAAGATAAAGATTAAAGCAACCAAACAACAATAGCAGGAGAAAGGCTGTTTTCATTTAAAATAAATAAATAAATAACCACACAAGAAGCATTAATTGCTAATAATTCGGACAATTAAGATTGGCATGGCTGAAGTCCCAGTCTGATACATACAGTGCTTCACAATAAAGAGATGTTGCATCCACACTAAACCCTCTCTGGCTCTCATCACTGCACTGGCACTCCGTCTGGCAAGGTACAGTGCACGCTTTGAAGAGGACTTCAAAAAGATAATGCTGCACGGATCAGATAAAGAACACAAAGGCATTTACACTCATCTCTGCTCTAGTCAGAACTGCACACGGCCAGACATTGTGAGAGCATACAGCTCTCAGCTCTGACTCACTACATGGATGCGGCTGAGCGGGAGGTGGAGGGTGCGGGAATGACCCTGATAGATAGGTGACTCCCATTATCATCACATCCTGTCACGGACACACTGCCACTGATAATTCCACACTGTCACCAGGCAGAAATTACAGATATGGAGTTTTTTTGTTGGGACATGATAGAGGTATACTGTATTTAAAGGTTCATTATTATTTTTTATGCACACTTTTATGCACATTAACACTATGCACTGTACATAGGTTCTTAGCTACTGCACCTGGTTAACTGTTATTTATATATTTATAGGTTGCTTTATTTTTTATTGCATTTATTAGATAGTTTCCTTTTTATTATTATTGTTGCACTGTTGGGGAGGGAGCATGTCATTGCATAATCTGTTATTGTAATGACAAATTAACACCTTGTATCCTGAATCCTTGAATCATTCTGAGAATAAATAATACAATGATATTGTGGTTATTACATTTAGGTCTAAATAAATTTCCCATCCAAAAATGTATTTTCTCATTGACATATTTCTGGAGGATATGGAGGACGTTATGGAAGGTTTTCATATGGTGAGAGGTAGCTAAAAGCCTCGTGCCCTCTCAGGCTTTGATACTCTTTGCTCTCACTCTCTCCCTCTGTCTCCGGCCCAGCAGGTACTTGGCTGTTATTGAAACCAGACCAGCCTCACTCAGAATCTAGTTGCACCTCTTGAGTTTGTGCTCCGGCCTTTGGGGCGGGGGGGGGGGGGCATTTTCATTGAGATTACCACCTCTTAATCTATAGCATGTGTGCTGCACAGATCTCACAGTAACTCAACCTGTTCTGCAGCCCCAAGACCCGAGCAGTTGTCAGGTCTAGCCCAACAATCCAATCTTCTCATCCATTTCTTTACCATTGCAACATTGCGAGCTTTGTTGCTTCACTGGCCATCCCGCTACACTACTGGAGGCCCGCCAGTGTGATATATGAGGCCATGATTCCAGTACAGGCCTATTTCTGACCCAGCAAAATGCATGCACGGTTGTGTAAATCAATACAATGACTTCTACTTCCCCTAATTTTGCACGAGCATGTGACCCTGTTTTGAAGGCCTCTTTGTTTCCAGAGCATGCCTCTACACTTATTCATTTTTTCTCCTCCATTTTTCTTTTTCCTTTCTTCTAGCAAGACTGATCGTCCTGTTAACATGGCCGGGCATAAGGTCAATGGTGCTTGTCTGATGGTCGAAATTGCCCTTTGATGACACCACTCGTACTTTGAGTGACTTGAAAGGGGATTCGACTAATTGTAGCCAAAGTCATTAAATGTATGTTGCTTTATTTTATAGTTCATCCTCGAGTCTTCGTGCAGTATTTATACTCATGACTTAGTAATATAGATTTAATTAACACATATAGGTTTATACACCAATTAGCAGAGTGAACTTATTTTATTTACATAACAGTATGTGACCTCAAGCATTTGATGAAAAATAACAAAAGTGAGTCTGCGTTGGGGGGGGGGGGGGGGGGGGGGGGGGGGGGGGGGGGGAAGGAAGGAGGAGAATGTTTTACAATAACATTTATGGATGCAAAGTTTTAATTTCCTGTATTATCTGATGTCTATAAACTAAATCGTCGATGATGTTATGTAAGTATCTTATTTAGCAGATTTTAAGCTGGATCAAGACCTTTATGACCGGCAATCCTCTGACTGGTATCATATCATAATTATGGGTGACGTTTTATTTTATTTTAATAATCCTATTACACGAGAACAAATGAGGTCTGCCATATGCTTTTTCATTACATTTTAGGGGTCATATAGTTTTGAAAAAGAGACTCTCAAGCCAAGTCCCATACAAAAGGGAGTCTACCAGCTAGCTGCCTACTAATATGCAGATTAGTCAAAGTGGCCTTAATAGGATGACATATTTCTATATAAATCAGATTAAAAGCAGTGACACTTCAGAGAAGTGACATCAACACTAGCTGTCAAACTGTGAGAAATAATATACTTTAATCTCATGGGAGAGCCCCTCACTTTGACACATTTCCTATAATTTTATTTGTCACAAGATGAAATTGTCATTGGGATTTTTAATAATGGAAAATTATTATTCCAAGCAATATGGTGTCTCTGTTGGAGGCCAGTTAATTTTTGGGCCCGGAGCCTCGCTGAGGACCCCCTTTGGATTGTGTCCATTCATTTGTTTTATTCTCCGCTGTTTATGAGCTGCCTCCTTCGGAGAAGTCAGGAAGCTGGACCACATAGCCAGAGGCTCTCAGAGAGCCTCCAGTCGTCAACTCAACAGGCTCTCTTCACTATAAACCATATGTATAGCACACACACAGAAACACACACACGCACACACACACATGCTAGAAAACACCAAACTTATCAGCATGGAGGAAATTGTGACAAAACCAAGAGATGGAGAGAAGTGTGAATTATAAAACTTAATTGATTGTCTCAGCTTTATTTGGCCCTTCACCCCTCCCCTCTGCAATATGGTACGCTTGTCAGCCTTTGTGATAAATTGCAAGCATGTATTTGCATGAATTTAACAGGAATACATTTCAGTTGTTCAGTAACATTCAGTTTTGTTTTCCAAAATAACGATCCAGAAAATGCCTGCGTTGCTTCACAAAAGGCAAATACAGGCTTATGTTGTGTTCAGTAGCCTTTTTCTTATTATTCCTGCACAGGTTATGCAGTTGGCAGTTGAGTGCAGAGAAAGTGCTGGGGCAGTGCTTTCCACTGGTTTCTAAGCACACAGTTTAGCATTGTATTCTGTTGTACATGACAATGCTGAACATGGAGTGTGTTAGAGACTGGAGCAGGACTGTGGCTTGATTGGTTTATTATCTTTATCCAACATGTTTATTTCTGTTGTGTTTTTGCAAATGGGTAGGGCCCTGATTGTTCTCAAAGAATTGATTTGTGAGATACAGTTCCCTTTTATTCATCAAAGGAAACTTCATGCCTGACTTTCATCATTGTCAGTCGTAAAAAAGGCAAGCATTCAGCAGCAGCAGTGTGATTAATCTCAATGTCTGCGAGATGTCTACCATCTAAAGGTGGGCGCTGTAATCATCTGCCCACTGACCCCATGATGCTCGTCCACAGTCTTCTTTGCAGCCCCTGTGTCTTATAAGTAATTTCAAAACTGAACCCAGTTCTTTCCCACTTATCGTGTGATCTCAGAGTAGGAGAACATTGATGCACAAAAGGAATGGAAGAACTGCTGGCATATTCTAGGTCTGGGGTTGTTGGTAATCAAGTGCTGCCGATGATGCCAGTGATGAAATTAGGCAATGTTGCTTAAATAAGGGATGAAGGGTTCATAATTGCCAGTCCTAGAGATCTGAGGTGCCGGGTGCCAACTGTCAGAGCCAGGCTAATGATGACAAATGTCTCTCTAAGCAGATTGCTGCAGCAGCGAAGGGTGTGCGGCTGAGAAAGAAAAACGCAGAGGGCCTAATAAGAGAAAGCCCGTGCGCACATATTTAATGACCTACATGGAACCACACCTCTCTAACTGATGGTCTGCCTGCGAAAGAACTAAAGCTTCATGCTGCTACCATAAGATGGAGGAGTCCCCTACAGTAGCTGGGACTGATATTAATAGTCATTAATCTCTATGACTACTAAGAATCATTACTATCTACTATCTAACTAGCCTGCAAACTTGTCAAGTAGATTCAACAATAAAAATGTGTCACGTTGGAAAAGTTAGCTCTATGTTTAGCCAAACAATCCATCAACTTGAGTGTAGAGGACATGCAAGCATGTAATAACATTGTCCTTGTTTGTGCTGCAGTTTTCTTCATTAGCTTTTCTTTAGTTGATGTTTTGGTCATTATTCTCCAAAGATGGCAAAGTTTTTTAAAAGATACATGGTTTCTTACACACTGGGACATTTGCAAAAGGGTGGTTAACATGGCTAAACTGTTGTTGGGTAACGGGGCTTTAAAAAAAGTGTTTGTGTCTTAAAAGTAGGCTTTATTTGAACCTTTTTTGTAGCAAAGAGCCATAAATCTAATTTCACTTACTGTGACGTAAGGCTCACGCTAATAAAAGAGCAAACCCAGAGTGTTGCATGGCCAGATTTCCCCAATTTGTTGCATGAATGGCTTTTGAAAGGGGTCCCTCTTTGTACAAAGGGAGTCTCGTCTTTGTTTGGTTTCGCCCCATCTGTGTCATCTGGTGGTCTGTGCAAGAGGGCGGTGTCTCGGGGTGCTCCCCAGCGGCGATGCCAGTTGTTTTATGGACTCGATGGAGTGGTGCTGGGAGTTCATAAGTTGGCTGGCCCATTGTGTGCCGAGCCCAGCTGACACGTGTGAATTGACTCCAGCATATTGACAGATCATTTCCATTAATGAATCGGAGGAGTCTGCCTTGTTTCACTCTGTGATTTATGCCCTTGCTTCATCATCCTCTTTGCTCAAGGTTAACTAACAGCCCCCCTGAAAGACTCAACCCCAAATTGCATAGATGAAGCCCTATTCAGTAGTTTTATGCATGGATGGATGTACTTGTAGTAAGTGCTTTTTATGCATTTTATATCTTTTATTCCAAGTGAACCTATTTATATAACCCAAAATGACAAGTTTGTCTCAGTAGATTTTACAATTTGTACAACATATGCCATCCTCTAACCCTATACTTTCTCAGAGTGGTATTTCTGATGTTTATATCTAATATAAGAGCTTCTTGGTTACATTATTGTTGCCTAGTAATTGTTTCAGAATGTAATTGTGCGCGTTAAAACTGCCTACAAGAAATAACAGTCAGTTATTACCAAGTCCCCTTTGAAAACTGCAGCAAGTTTACATTTCTCAAAGAGCTGATTTCCTTAGTGGATGGGTGGCCACCCCGGCTGTTTCTTGATTTGATACTGAGCTGCTTTTGTTTGTAACTCTGGTGTCTCATCAGCTCGGCCCTGATCCTCCATGGCGACCATCCAGTTTGTTCAAAGCAACAGCTACACGGTGCTGATAGCGCTGGCCTCAGCCTGGCCTGTCACCCCCACCACTGCTGCCACATGGAAGGCACATTTGCTCGCCACCATTTTATGCCGCTGTCACCCTCCCTTCAAGAGCGAGGGGAAAGAGAGGCGGTGAAAAGGAAAGGAGGGAAAGAGGGAGGCTCACCCTGAGCGGATGCTAGACAAAGATGGCAGCAGAGACATTTTGTCTACTTTCATTAGTTCTGGTGGGGGTGAGCTGTGCTGAATATTAGCCTGTTACTGGCAAAGCCACACATTGTGAGCACAGACGGAAAGCATGTCACAATCAAATCTAGCCCACCTCATTTCCATCTTCCTCACTGAAAAAGTGGGCCATATGGGGCCGGATGCCATTTGCTTATTTTATATGGTAATTAACATCCCTCAAACCGTGTTACATGGTAGGTGTGTCTCATCCGTGACAAAGTTTATCTCACAAATTTACATATATATTTCTAGTTGGGTAAGATATTTAAAGATCAGAACAGACTAGGCTTATGTGCTGGATGTCATCAAGAAATGAATGAACTTTGCTGGCCTTCACTCATGTGTAATAGTTTTGTTGCGACATTGTCACAGAAACTCAGAATCCAGTGCTCAATCAGTGCTGTCATTTCCTTCTAGAGGAGAGTAGCTACTATCTGGTATCTGTTATCTTAAATTGGGACCCTACCTAAATGTGTGTGTGTGTGTGTGTGTGTGTGTGTGTGTGAGAGAGTGTGTTTGAGAGAATATGGGTGTCTTTGCGCTAATGTACAATTTAATGATAATTCATACTGTTTATTGATCCCCAGTGGGGAAATTACAATTTACACTCTGTTTTGTTAGTAATCACTACACTTAGGCCTGAAATACACACACCTATTCATACACAACTGGAGAGATGCCAGAGTGAGTGGGCTGCCAGTACTGGACCAGCGCCCTGAGCGGTTAGGTGTACAGTGCCTTGCCCAAGAGCACTTGGCAGTGAGTGAAGGACAGTGTGTGTGATATGTTCGCACGTACTTGTGATGAACGTGATTGTTTGCAGTTATTTGTGATCAGCACGACAAAACCATAATCACCCACTCCAAAACCCCTTTTTGGCGCTCTGCCAAAACACAAATGCTTGACCTGGTTTCCTATTCTTCTGTCTGCTTCTCATTCTTTTGCTTACCTAAATAACAACATTCATTCACACAGCGAGTCCCTGATTGGTGTGTTTGTGTGTGTGTGTGTGTGTGTGTTTTCTTGTGTAACTACATTTGTGGGGTCTAACAACCAGGAATACAGTATATTTGTGGGGTCCGGACATCTTTGTGGGGCCAGAATGCCCTTTAAAGACCCCACAACTTTAAAGGGCTATTTGAGGGTTAAGACTTGGTTTTAGGATTAGGGTTAGAATTAGGTTAGGGTAGGGGTAAGGTTAGTTAGTTAGTTGTGATGGCTAAGGTTAGGGTAAGGGGCTAGGGAATGTATTATGTCAGTGACGGATCCCTACAAAGATAGTGAGACGTGTGTGCGCGTGCGTGTGTGGAGATCTATCTTAATAATGTTTGGTCCTGCTGCGCTTTCATCTGTTGGACTCATAATAGTAGTCATCTTGCTGGGCTGTAGAGAAGCTCAGGAGACAGATCCCCCATGAAAGATTCATGATGGATGGAGAAGGGCGGATGTGCAGGCTCCTGGCTCCTGCCTCCAGGCTTCCACCTGCTCAGGAACAGCCCCAAGGCGAAAAGAACCAGGCCACTCAGACCAGCCAATGAAAGACTGTTTGAGCATTGCCTACTGTGGACTGGAGGTCTGGAATGGATGGTAAATCCAAAAAGAAAAATGTAGTAAGTTATTAGTTGTAAGTGAGTTTTCTGAATCTCTTTCTAATGATAAAAACAAACAAGTCAAAAAGGAGGATGAAAGTACCAGAAAGATGGATAAAGTTGTGCCGTTCTACCTTGTTAAATTTCTAACGATTTTATTAGAGTGTCAATCCTGTGGTTTGGCAGGGCTTGGGAGGTGTCTGAGCGGTGGAGTGCAGGAGCAGGGTGAGAGTCGGCTGTTGACACCATCTAACGAAGGGAGGATTAGGAGTTTACAGAGGCAGTAATATGATAGGTCAAAAAGAGGAGGCACTCCTCCACAGCACTTGGGTCTGTAATGAATGATTGACTGGGAAAGGAGAAGCTGCCACTCGCTGGCTGAGTGCTCATCTTGACGCCTGCCGCACCGCTCCACGGCTCCCCTTGATCACGTTTCGCTTCTCCAGGAAGGCAAGGCACCAGTCTGCAGGGAAAAGCGGCTTTTCCCTCTTATTTTTCTCCCTAATTTACACATTTAAGACATTTTTGTTTGCTTATTTGCAATTCCTTTTTTTGTCAGTAAGCCTCTCTATCAGTCCTACTCCCAGCTCTGAACTACGCCTCCCTCCACACACACACACACACACACACACACACACACACACACACACACACACACACACACACACACACACACACACACACACACACACACACACACACACACACACACACTTACAACCTTCCCTCCCTTTCTCTTCTGTTTGCCTTGAGGCAATGAACTAATTTCAGCTTCCGTAATTGCGGTGTGTTGTACACCTGTCTGCTATTAATACACTCCCCTGTCTCTCATTCTATTTCTTAATGAGATATTTTTGTAATTATTGTCATTATGCTATTTTCCATAATGAACCTAATTGATGTTGTTGTTATGGCACTATTTATTCTGTATAATTACTGCAACCGTGTTGAGAACTTCTACAGGCACTGATAGTCTAAGACTACATATAAGGGAACTCGGCCCCTCGTTCACTCATCAGCTGACCTCGGAGTTCCCGCTTAGTGCACTGGGAGTTTGTCTGGGATATGGAGAAGAGAGCTGAGCAGCCTGGCCACCACTGAATAGGACCATGCTTGTAGCCATTTTAAGACCATTACAACACTGAAAGGCTACACAATGGCCAGGGCTGGGCTTTGTTTCAGCCTGTCACTTGCACCCTGTGAAAATTAAATAGTGCTGTGCCTTAAAAGAAAAGGTGAATAAGGTTTTGCCTATACTCCCATTTTTGGAAAAATGTGCTTGTGTTTAGAAAAGGGGAGACTGAAAGTTTTCAGTGACTTGATTTTGAATGTTATTGTTGAAGAGGCAAACTACTGGAAGGAATGTTAAAGAAAATCTCAGCTGAATGAACAATGTTGAATTTGTCTTTCTTGGCGGCTCTCAATCCAATTAGGAGTTTAATAAGGGTCATGTATAGGGACTTCACGCTGCAGGTTGGTTTCTTTTTGGTGCTTTTTGGGAAGTAGGAAGGGGCTGAAGTTGGATAGGGCCTGAGTGAAGGCTGGTCTCTTTAATGTGTATTGAGGGGTCTTGGGCCCTGGTGAGTCATTGAAACTGTCTGGGGAGCACAGATGATCTTTTCCGTTATTTTGAAGGCGCGGTTGGGAGATAATCGGACTCTGTGGTTAGATTGGTTTCTCAGGTGGTACCAATTACCTGATCTCTGACAAGCCTTTGCTCCCCCCCCCCCCCCCCCCCCCCCCCCCCTCATATGCTGCTCTGGTGCTGTCGCCAAGGATTTAGTTCTAAACTTTTTACTGACCATTATTCAAATAAACATCATACCGCTCTTAGTAGCTAATTTGTTGTTTTTGTTTTTGGGTTGAGTATCTTACCTGTAAAACGTAACTTAACTCTACTTTTAACTTAGAATGTGAGCAATAATGCACAAAGGCTATATGGGTCTTTAATGTGGCCTTAGTTGATCTTTAATCTCACCCTATGAGAGGGAAAGTGGGTAGGAGGGCCCTAGGAGTGGACACGTCCTGCCTTTGTGGGTTAGTTCACATGCTGGGGAGCTTTGAGTGTCTGACAGCCGTTTAACTCCACACGACCTGTTTCTCAAGTGCCATCGTTTGGGCGCTCTTGAATCCTGTTAGGAGCCATAATTACAATTCATGCACTCCCTGTGCTTCTTTGAAGAGCCATTGAGAGAGCAAAGAGGGGTGCGGGAGCCTGAGAGAGCCCGAGCAATGCTGGCCCTTTCTCAGTGTGGAAACACTCTGAGGCGTTCAGTAAACTGCCTGAATACAAGATCGTTTAATCTAATATACAGACCCAAAACATGGTCAATAATTGGGTTATAGAATGGTGTTAGATGTGTATTTGAGTAAGTATTGAAAAATTGCAGGGATGGGCTTCTTATAGTGGAAACAGAAATAGACAGTACATCTTACATGACACATTTAAGAAGAATTGCCCTTCTTTCAAGTATGCAAACAACTTTTAAATTGAAGTGCGAGTGAAGCGAAGCACATTCAATGACTTTCAAAGGGAGAGAGGAGAAAGGGTGAGCATAACGCCTTAATAGGTGCTTTAGTAATTTCTGAGTTTTCATAGCTTAATCCGTTCTGAAAAGCTGAGGAGAAGAAAGGCTCCAAATGGCCCTCAGTATTAATTCGATGTGACTTCTGTACAATAAGGGCTGTGGATCCCAGAAGCCCATTTTCAAGCTTATCTTCTTTCATCATCCTTAGCCCTTGGAACTTTTGCCTAAATGTTTCATGAAACCAAGGCTGTAAGCCTCTTTGGTATTCTGTCTTTATAACGCCTGGTTTAAGACCATTATTACACCATGTTTAAAGGCCGAGTAGCACATACAAACAGTGAAGCTGCCTCTCCATTGTGGGAAACTCAAATTGATTTGGTACAATTGGGAGAGCACTTGTATTAAAACACACACATTCTATTGCTCATCCCCCACTTTCATTTTGGAGTTTTGCAAATGCAAATGAAGATTGGTTTCCCCCCTTTTTTGTAGAAATAAGTATTCTCTCTGGTTTACTGAGTACATCTACTCATTTTTAAAGCAGATCAAATGACGTGTCCTATTATTTATATCAATCACGGATTTCAACACACCATTTCCTCCTCTGAAAAACAAGTTTGTGACCAAACCACACGCAAAAACAGTGCCTCATTACTTCCATTTCATCTTCATATTTTGGTAAGATAAAAAGAAATAAGAAAATGCTCAAAGAAAATGAAATGTTGTTGTTTTCAGCATGTAGAGAGCCTCCTCAGCCTCCACGTCCCCATCAAATGTGTAAAAAACAATTTTATGAACTCTGGGAGTTCTGTGAGATTTATAAAAGTCCCTATTTAGTTATGCAGAGAGAGAACGCAGGCAAAGGAGTTGGCTTGTTTTCAAAGGATCCTGTGATGATGTGCCTTAGGAAAGTACAGGCTGTATCTCGCCGCTTTCTCCGCTGTGGATGCTTTGAAACATGTTCTCTCCCATTATGAAAATAATGTCAGGGATTTAAATATGTGTCCATTGTGTTATATATTCACGAAACAAAGAGGCTTCTTTCTTTCTTCTGTACACCGAAAAGGGGGAAACTAGCAAGGGACACACTGGGTGGGTCAATGACCCTGGAGAAAACAGCTTGCATTAATATGGTCTAATCCAATGTAATTAGTTAAATTACAGCACGCCGAGCAGCTTGTCAGGGGCTGTCGGCTTTGGCAGGCACACAACATGGCCTGGAATCCCGCTGGACAGCAGAGAGACCTCAAAATCTCTGCAAAGCCGCCCTTCTGCACTCACTTTGACTCCTTTCAGTTCATTTTCCTGGTCTCCGCCATCTTTATTTCTCTTTCAGCCGTGCTACAGTGTTCTCACCTTTTCTGAGTTGTCTCCCATACCCCCAGGCTACCATCCTGGCTTCCTGCCTGCCTGCTAAGGTGGATCAAAATGATATGAGGATTCCTAACACAGGCTACAGAAAGTCAGAGTAATTACATCAGCGCTGCTCTCTTCCTACACAATTTTATGAGAAGGAGTCAGATGCATGCTAACTAGCGCCGCTAGGAGCCCCAGACATGGTTAAGACACTTCCTTGCGTCGTAGGATTAGCATTGGTAAAAAGATTTAAACTATATAATTACATGAGGATAAAGTACAAATTATCTAGTGCACTCAACAGCCAGATTATCATCCCCCTGCAAGGCCCGTTCAGCCCCAAGGGGTGAGCCAGGATAACAAAAGGCCCTCATTATCATAAATTTACAAGCCCTCTCGTTTCGGAGAAGCCGATAAGAACCTGTTCCACCTTTGCTTTAGCCTTGGATGGCTTGTGGGCTTTTGGCAATGACAGATAAGTCAGGGTAATTCCACAATATGCCTGAAAAAATGACGCTCCAGACTGTGGCTGCATCTCGAAGGTGTCACCCACGATAATCCTCAAAGGGAGTCCAGCAGAAAGGGGGCTGTGTGTTTTCCAGATGATATACTGCAAATGACAGAGAGACTTATACGGAGGAGGCCAAATCTGTAACATATTATTAAGCAATTCCCAGTGAATAACAGGGATAAAAGGATAATGGATGAGGGTGTCATTATTACCTCGGTGCTGAGGGAAGCGGCAAAGCAAAGGTAGAGAGACAAGATTAATTGAGGACGAGTGAGCTGCTCATTGCTCATCAGGCCCTCTCGTCTAACCACTTGCTCTTTCTGTCCCTCTCCTCCTCTGTCTCTCAGCCGCTCCATCCTTGTCTCATTCTCTCTTCTTCTCTGTCTAACTCTGAGCCCCTATCCCTCCCACACACAAACAAAATAAAAAAATAAATAATAGAAAAAACACAGGAAAGAAAAGTGGGATTTTAAAGTGATCAGCTTGGCACTCTCAGTGGCAGCCAGAGGAAGCCGGTACCCAGGCCAGGAAGATTTCAGTCATCTTAAGGCTGACAAGTCCCTGGAAAAAGTCCCATTAGGAAAAGCTTGCTGAAAAGACCCCGCACTAAATGACTGCATCTCTTCTCTCAAGCTCCTTAGAGAAGGCATCCTCAAGCTGTTTATCTGGATGATGTGCTCACTAAGTGTGTGTGTGGGTGTGTGTTTGGGTGGGTGGGTAGGTCATCACTTGAGCATGTTCATACAGTATGTGTGTTTACATTTTTGTTGTGTCACTTTCTTTCTTTTTTTCTTTGTCTACTCTCTAGATCTAATGTACTTCCAAGACCTAATGAAATTACCACTTAGAGAAAAATAAACAATAAAAATATCTCAAGTTACTTAATCACTGTTAGTGAAACTGCTACAAAGGTGAGTTATACCATCTTGAGTGCTTTAAAAGTGTTAATTCTGTACTTTAAATCTAATTTCTTTTCAAAAACCCAGATATAACTAATAGAGCTACAAAGAGGCCAAATAATCAGTTCCCATACTGGACGGTTCATTGAAGGCAACATGAATTAATACATGGAGAGGCAGCTGCTTCTGGTGGAAATGGTACTGCATGTTGTGCACTACCCCTGTAAAGGGTAAAGGTGTGAGCATGCACATGCATGCAGCTACATGTTCAAGTCTAAAAAAGACACTTTTTGTGTGAATGCACAATAAGTTATAACTGTCTATTAAATACAGGAAAAAAACATAAAATGTCATCTTATAATCTAGTGTAGTATCATATATATCGTCAACTGTGTTAAAATGTATTTTGGCATTACATACAGTACATGTAATTTTTACAGAATACAGACTGAGTTACAATATTTACGTTCTTAACTTTGCCCGTTTTGCACTAACATTTTAAAAAAATGACAATATACTCAGTCCTTTTGATTTGTCAAGTATTAATTCACACAGGAGTGGAGAAAAACATGCTTTACCCTGTGTTTTTTTGAATTACCAAAAACATGCTATATTGTGATATAGCTATCCTTATCCAGATATAAAATTACCTATATTGGAATAGCAGCTTTTGCCCATATCGGCCAGCCCTAATGTAATTAAATGTGTATTTTCCCGCTGCACTTGTACATACTGTGTATATCAGTAAGCTCGTAAAGGACATACACTTTTAGTTTTTGTTTCTTCTATCCTCACAGAAGCCTTATTGTGTGGCTTGATGCCAAACTTTGTGTATCATTGCTGTAGGGAAGTCTGAGTAACTTTGAATCCCATTGCATTTCTTGAGGCTTTATATTTTAACATAGACAGAGAAAGAACGCTTAAAGAGAATCTTTACGAAGAAAGTGCATACTAGGAAAACGGCTCCTCCCACCTGTCCTACCATGGCAGGGTTGAAGACAGCGCCGCGGGGCCTGCTAATGTGCGTGAAATACCATCCCTGACATAAATGTTATTGACAAACTTGGCTGGACATTTGGGGCAGTGAACTGCCAGCATATTTAATTCATATTCATCTCCTTTCCCCCAATGGTCTTGCCAGAGCACCCGAGCTGTGTCATCTTGCCACACTCCAGCTACCACCCAAATGCATAGTGACACTGATTATGCAAATCTGTATCTTGTTTTTCCTCCAATACCTGCATTAGGAGCTTGCTACTTTATTGAAGTTGAGATATGGCTCTCACAGTGAGGAGGCAAATGGAATGCTGATTTTTTCAATAATCTGTGGGAATATTTAAAGTTTTTGTATTTCTACAGTTCATAACAGTTGTCACATTTAGGGGTGATCAGATGAGAAACATGCTTTGATGCTCAAAAATAAAT
This sequence comes from Etheostoma cragini, assembly GCF_013103735.1. Classification (NCBI taxonomy): domain Eukaryota; kingdom Metazoa; phylum Chordata; class Actinopteri; order Perciformes; family Percidae; genus Etheostoma; species Etheostoma cragini. Next base: position 4,751,602 of record NC_048409.1, on the reverse strand, counting down.
TTTGCAGGATGGAAAAGGGATTAAAGCAGAAATAAAAAAGTGTGGATTTCAGCTTGTCGTGGTCAGACAACTAACTATTCTGTGTGTGTGGCTTGAAAAGTTCTATAAGGTAGTATTAGTTTAGTTTCACAGCGTGGAACAACTCATTTGTGAGAAAGAAGCTCATGAAGACTGTGTTTGTTCCTAAAATCTTCCTTTTTAAAGGGTTAGTTCACCCAAATTCCAAAACAAAGTGTTATTTATCCACGCAGAGTTTTGGTTTTATTTGTCATATAACGTTTATTTGAAAAAAGATTCAACGGCACCATTGTCTTTCCAAACAATGAGTTTCTCTTTATCATTGTTTCTGAAAAGAGATTTTTTTATTTATTTATGTAAGATGTTTTCATTTGCATGAGCACAAATAAACGCAATTCCATTCACTTCCATTGTGTTGGAATAGAGGCAGAAACTCAGTGGCTCATCTTAAAATCTAGACAAATAAAACCAAAACTCCAGCTCTACATTGCTAAATATCAAATGGGGTAAAAAGGAATATATTTATTTTATTTGAAATTTAGGTGAACCTATACTTTTTAGTATTTTTAAATAATTGTGTTAAACTTCCTAGCGCTGACTTGGCCTTTCATTTGTTTTACTTTCAAGCATATTCAGATATAAATATTTTCTCCGTGACCCAGTCTACCATGTCTTCTATGGCCGACAAAGCTCTACCAGATAGCTGAGAGTTGCTCTCTGCTCTTGCTGTTACCAAGCTGTATGCCTTCCCTTTCCCTTCTTCAACTGCTCAACCTCTTCACAGATTTGGCCCATATTGCCTGGGGTCAGCCATTGAATATAGTATACGCAGTGTGTGCTGATCCTCCAAATTGCCATGTGTGAAATCCATCCCACTCGCTCCTGGGGGAGTAGTCATATCACTCAAACTGAAACGGCCGCTCGTATCCTCCCCTTATTCTTCCACTTCGCTGTTCTCCCTTGGCCGCCTGGGACCCTGCAGTTGTGAGGCTTTATAGTGGAAGCCTATTAGACAAATCTTAGATGAATGCAGCTGAGGTGCTGTGATACAGTACCAGGTTGTCAGAGGGCTCCACAGTCTCATATAAATATATCCGTCATGCTGGCTTGAGGCTCTCACTCAATTCTATTATTTTCCAGTTTTGGGACAAATGCAGTGGAAGGGGATTGTATTGTCCCACATGGGAGAAAAAAAAAATTGCATCAGGTTTTAAAGAAAATACTTCATTAGATTTATTATTAACGTCTGTCATAGTGTTTCAGCCAACGTGGGGTTAAAGCTATTCGGAAGTCAGATTTGATTAGAATCTATTTCCATGCATGAAGTGGCTTCCTATCGCTTTTAAGTATGATGTGCGCCATTTGAGCATCTGCACATTATCAAATACGAGTTTCCGCCTAAACACCGGTGTCACCTGTGCCTCTCCTCATCTCATCTGTCACAATATTTTTCCGTTCTCCACCTGTGATGTTGTACAGGCAGAATGCAGCCTGCCCTCCTGTCGAATCAGGGAAAGAAGAGAAGGGGGATAAAGGAAAGAGAGGACAGAGACATTAAATTGCATTATGGCTTTCATGCTGTGGAGGTATACCTCCTTGCAGCTGGCAGAGCAGCGCATGCGCCTGTGGCTCTTAATGAGCCTGCGTGGAGGGACCTGTGTGGAAACAAAAGGCTGCGCTTGTCGGCCATAGCAGACCCCTCCACCCGCCCCCTCACCGCTCCCCCAGCTCTGAGCGTGACAGACCAAGAGCAGAGCGCCGGTGCCTTCCTGGTGGCGTGATTAGATTGGGGCCGAAGTCTCCAGCTGGCAGGCCTGTCTGTGACTGGAGGCGGCCGTCCCCAGCGCTTGTCACTGGCTGACACCTCTGACAGGCAGGGGACAGCTTCAGCAGACAGGTTCATTAAATGGCATTTTTTACAGCTGGGCCTCCAAAAATGAGGGCTGGGCTTTGTCAAATCTCCAAGTCTACAGGGGCCCCTGCGTGTTGGTTTAGACCAAAGCTTTGTTGTTATGACAATTTTTTTTGATCTGGGCTGTTTGAAATCAGCTCTTTTTTTCTCCTCTTTAGCCTCTCTTTTGTTGACAGCTAGCCCTTTGGCCTGTACTTTGTCATGGCAGCAAAATGTTCACTTTAGGTGGGAAATAAGAAACAGCCAGTGCTAAACCAATATAATCTTGACAATCAAGACCATGAAATTGCTGCTTTTGCTTTTATGTATTTTTTAATTCTTAAGAACCTAAAGTGACAAACATGTGTAACCTGCATTTTGTTAATTACTTGCTGGTTTATCGGTCACATTCCTTGTTGCAATACTTAATATAACAAATGCAGAAGTTAGAAGGGAAATGGATGGTGCTCTTAAAAAAGCATAAAAAAACAACAAAAGGAAAATGAAAAACCATCCAAATGGCTTAATGTGTATTCAAATAACAGCTTGCCAGTGCTTTGATGGAGTGAGCTGTTGTAGCCTTCCCATGATGCATATCCGTATGACTTGCCTTACAGCATTGCACTCAGAAGACTACTTCCACAACATCTGGCTGCTGAGCAGGGGGGTGGAAGGGGGGATAAAAGCTACCCTGCCTCCTATCGAGCGGCTGCTGGCCCTCAATAGTGCGCCCACAGCTCCTTGACCATCCCTCCATCTCAGCTCCCTTCCTCTCTATTCCCTCTCCAGTCAGCACGCTGCCTCCTTGGGGCCGTGCTGTCTCTATGACAACTGTTTGAGTTGGGGGTTGCAGAGGTGTCAGGCAGGGCATTACTGGGAGGAGAGCACCAGAGATGCTGCGCTGCACATCCAGCATCTCCACCTAATCCAATTTTAATTGAGCTCCAGAGATTTTGGACGTGGCACGGAGGTCGGGCACGAGCTATTCCAGGGAGAAATTAAGGCAGCCCGGCTCGCGTTGCACTCTTCCAGCCTGTCACTACTTTAAATGAGCATTAGCATCAGACCTAACCCAGCTGAACATCTCACTCTGACCCCCCCCCCAACACACACCACACCACACACACTCACACGCATACATGCAGACACCCACACGCACTGATGGACTGTTGGGCCTCACCTTCTTACTACCCTTTTAAATCTTTATTCTCTCTCACACACTTTCTGAACTGAACCTATGTGTGATTATAACCTGGGGAGTTGATGAGGTTGCTCCCCGCTTCACACTGTTGGATAAAATTGTTCAGTCAGAGGGAAGTGAGATGGGGTTGGGGGGGTGTTTCGGGTAAGGACTATTCTCACCTGTCAGAACAACTGTCTTGGTCTTGTGTGTGGACCTGCAGTCCCAGTTGTGCTTCATACTGTACTCTAAAGGTCCTTTGTCTGCTCTCTCTTCTCATCGCCGTGATAGATTTTTTTTGTATTGATTATTTATACCCAGGCAGTCCTTTTTTCTAAAGTTTAATTGACCAACTGAAAACGTTTGAAACATTAGTCCGTAGAGAGCTTTATATTTAGCAGAAAAGTGCTTTGTGATAAGGTATAATGGCTTAGTCAAGCCCAGGAACAGGCCACTTGCTTGGCCTCCTGTATATGTAGTTTTCTCCAAAACCATTGTACTTAAATACTTACAGAATGACCTCAAAATACTTAATATGCAACTTAACTGTGTATTACTGACTTACTGTGTACTTCTGTTGTACTTCAGAGAAAAACAGTGTACTGCTCCATTTACCTGACAGAGTTTCAGATTCTACTTACGAAATATCCCAATTAAAATACAATGCAGTATTATTTATTATCCGGAATTACATTACAGTTGAAAATCTCCACCTTAAAGTACATTGTGTTAATAAGGCCTCTCTTTTGAGAATATTTACCATATGGCATAGGTGAAACGCCTCATTAATGTGTGTTTTTTCATTATTATTACTATTCATATATATAAAAACTCAACATGTTGCAGCACGGTTCAATCAGGTGCTTTGCTGCTAGAGAAATGTGCGATGTGGGATTCCGTGATTTAAAGTTAGATAATGATTGAATTATCATGTACTTGGGTGATATGGATTTTCCATTTTTTAATAAACCTAATAGAATAGTCATCAAGATTTGTTTCTAGTAGCCTTATGGTTAGAGGAATTGGCTTGCGTGGTTTTAATCCTAATACTAGAGCACTATATATAGCAATCACTATTGCTGTGGTGCCCGTAAACGGGCAGTTCACAAAGTAGCACTAAAAAGCACAACAACTGCCAGCTTTGTAAAAGTAAAGCAGTAAGCAGTGTCTCCTTTAGGATTTTCTTTTAGCAGTGGGGGCAGGTCTGTCCGAACAACAATAGGCTATTCCCAATTTATATGATATTACACTGACATGCTTACCGATCAGAACAACCAACCGCAGTGATATTTTTGTTGGAGCTGTTGGTTTAATAGTCGACTCAGAGGTAAGCAAACGTTTTGACAATAAACCCCATCAACACAACAATATGTGGAGTTAAACTGGACGGGCCCAATAACCTCTCTGTAGTTCTACTTGTTGTTAAATTGCAATGCGAGCAGCAGCCATCGGGGGTGCATTATGTCGGCAGGATGAGCGCGGCTACATTGTGCGTCAGCTCTAGCTCTGATACCATGGCGGCGGAAATTTTGCCATGGCAGCCCGCGTCTACAAAATCAACATGGTGAAAACACTGAGTTAGCAAATGATAACCACTGATCTGGCTTTTGTAAAATGTTGCCCAGGTCACAATAGTGTCTTGTTATCTGATTTCTGAGTTACATCTGAGTTTGGCTCATTGATTGCTTTTGTGCCCACAAAGCAGCTGCTTAGCATACACCAATACTTGGACAGTAGTCTTTATCGCCTGTAACCTGCCGTGATCTCCGCTTTTATACTGTACAACTGTTATACCCTGAGGACATTTTCTCTTCTTTTAGGTCTTGGCATACACTGAGGGTTTACATGGGAAGTGGATGTTCAGTGAGATCCGGGCGGTATTCTCCAGACGCTACCTCCTGCAGAACACAGCGATGGAGGTCTTTATGGCCAACAGAAGTAAGACAAGGTGCCAATTACAGCATTTGAAAGCCATGCTTCTCCTGTGCTTCACCACTAAGGGATATCTCCCACTTTTTCACAGCATCAGTCATGTTCAACTTTCCTGACCAGGCCACAGTAAAGAAAGTGGTCTACAGTCTTCCTCGAGTGGGGGTGGGCACCAGCTATGGACTTCCACAAGCAAGGTGGGTCACACATGCCCGAAGAAAAGGAATTCAGCACTGTTAAATACTAATACTGTTATTTCTTCAGGGGCATTTCTTCCTCTGTGTTGTGTGTTAGAGCATCTGGGCAGCCTCGCCTGCAGCACAGTCATTTGTAGTCCCATTGCAGCAGTTATTGAAGTGGATGTGCACTGACCCTTACTGAACTGACCTAATTCGCTGACTGAAGACTCTATACAGCAGGGCTGCAGCCAGGCCACTGACCACAGTCTCTCATACTGCTAACAGGCCCAAACATACTACTACAAAACAAGCACATTTCCTTAAGTCTTATGTTAAGTGAGTGGATATGAAGCAAGGCATCCTGAATTTAAACATAAGCTAAGTTTACATCCACTCGTCAATCGAATTATCTGAAATTCGATAAAAAAATCCGGCTTTAAAGCAAATAAAAAAACTGTACATTATAACGTCACATGCTGTTTTTGCGATTAAATTGGTATATTGAATTGATTTTAGACATTTTAAGGTGTTTCCATTCATTTTCATACTGAGTCGCACAACATTCAAGCAAACGTTAGCAAACAAAGTTTTTCTAGACTAAATAAATCGCACCGTCTACCAAAACATGATCAATATTGCAAAAGTTGTAATAGTGCTGATGTGCCAGCTGATAGCGACATATCAAGCTATAATAAGAAAACAACGACTCTATCAGCACATTGCTATGACGATGCAGATGCCACTTTGCCCACTTTGTTTTCCCTCCGGCACCGCTGCGAGACAACTCTCTTTTGAGACATGTCTCGCTGTTTGAGCGCCTTCCATTTGCTCCGGAGGACGTCCCACGGCTTGTCCTAACCTTTGTCGGCCATTTCCTTTGCAAGATCCTGATAAATTAAATTGAGAAAGTCTCTCGTCTCCTCGTCCGTCCACTTTCATCTGTCTTTGTTGACGCCCGCCGTGTGTGCAGACAGAGCAGAACTACTGGGCGGAAATTACCTAAAACTTCTTCTTTGTTGTGTGGCGGGCTGCAAACATAAAACCATAAATCTTAATCGCAATTTATTATTTATTTGGCAAATAATGTTTCCGTCAGCATTTATCACATAAGCCGTATATTGATCTAGATAAAATCCGATGAGACCAAACGTATTTCCTTTGAGTCGATATTAATGAAATTCCATTGAATTTGACTGTTTCCATTCCCAATATCACTTAATTTGGATAGAAACGTGTGGATGGAAACATAGCTATAGTCAATTGTTTTTCATTCAATCTACTGGAATCCAATCTGTGTGGTTGTGAAGGCCGTTGCATCGGATGCCAAAGTTATTCTCTTGCAGCTTGATATTTTGTGCATGCTTTTCATTTCAGTATGTTCATTCTAAAACGGACATACTTGTCAAAGACCGGATTATCAGCTAATAATTGTCCTCTTTTGTGCGTTTTCTGTGATGTAGCCAATGCTTTCAATTGAAACATAGATTTAGATACAACCATGTTTTTTGCAACAAGAAGAACATATCTTTTAAAATATCCTAACTAACACCAACCTTCTGTTTCCTGATTTGTTGTTAAAAAAAAAATTTCCCTAGGCGCATCTCCCTGGCCACTCCTCGACAACTTTTCAAATCCTCCAACATGACCCAGCGCTGGCAGAGGAGAGAGATCTCCAACTTTGAGTACCTCATGTTTCTCAATACTATTGCAGGTAGGGATTGCTCCTTTAGTTTGGAAGTAGCTGAGTATGGAAATAATGTGCTCTCTTTTTTCACAGCCATCACTTAAATAGATAGATTCTGATTTGTTTTCTTCCTATCCCGGGCAACATTCACAACCAGTGAAAGTGGGAAGTTTGAACGTATTATCTATGTGAATCTTTTCCCCATTACAGGCTTATGACTTTAAGTTTAGCTATCATGATCAATAAACTGTAGCTGTTAGTGGCACTGGAAACATACTATAAGTGGCCTCAGGTATGTCGTATTTGTTTAAGACTCCATGGTAACCTTAAATGGTAGACTTCACTGTTCATGTGTGTGTGCTGTTTGAAGCAAAGAGCAGGCACAGCAGATTTTGCCGGATAATTAGTGCCTGGCTTTGTGAGAGCGTACACGTGTGTCTGCGGAGTTGAGAGGTTTTGTTGTCGACTCTCTGATCTGAACTGCAACTAACAGGGAAGGCGAGAGCGACTGTACGCTACTCTGCTCTGAGAGGTGTCATCCTCTCTCTCGCTGCATATTCATGCATATTTATATTTAGCTCGTGCTTGAGTTCAATACATTATTTTCAACTAATTAGATGTAAGGCAGACAGAAAAACATGCCCAAAATTCATTAAAAATCCCTGGTAATGACCTGGGCTGACGGGGATGTCAGAATAGTGCGCGGCGGCAGACAGGCGGTGGGTGAAGTGCTGGGAAGAGGTGCGAAGGGGATGTGGTCTTCTAATTAAACACTATTCCCCTGTTATTAACATCCTGCCACCCCAACTCAGGCATCAGCTCCAGTAGGTCCAACCACACCAACACACCTATCTCTAACATGCACTTGGCTCGCTGCTTCCTTTTCACTGTGTGGCATTAACCTGGGTAATTGTGTTCTCTAGCCTCCCACAGACCCTAGATATTCTGCGGAAGCCTTCCCATTGACTAGCCTGTCACACATTATCACTCGCTCAGCTAGATTTAGATTTTCTAATGCCAACCTGCTGCAGTGCAAGAGTGAATAAGTAATCATTAAAAACTTTTATGACACTAACAAGCAGATTTAGCAATAGTGTTTCTATGAAATGATCTCCTTTCATTGCACCGCGTAACATCGTGGACTAACGCATGAGCTTTCATTTAGATGAAATAAAACAGCCTGCTTGATCCTGACGTTAGAGTTGCCACCTCTTGATGCTACTTTGATTTGAAATGCTTAAAGCTTTTAATGTGTTATAAGATTATAAGGTAGAGCTAAAATATCCTCTTAAAAAGGCAGTGTTTGTCATTGAAGACATTCTCAGTCAGTTATCAATCATCAATCATGAAAATGTAGCATTATTAATGTAAGGGTGTGCAGGTTCAATGGACCCTTTGTTTTTTTTATTACTTAATTGCAATGCTCTTTCACCATCTTCCAGACAATTGTTTACTTCAGAGTCCATTGCACACACTTTTTATACATCTTTGCTTAAAGTACAGAAAATAACTGCAAAAAAAGGTATGGTATTAGGATGGAAGAGGAGTCCCTTATTACATATCTTGGGCTAGATTGAAACAATATTAAAGTTATTTTAAAGTAGTATATTTGGGGTACAAGTTTTTCAATTTGTGTATAAAATCTCTGATTGCAAGGGTTAGGATGATGTCATTTATTATTGATAGCTATGAATTTAGTTTTGGTGGATTTGGCTGTTTCCATTTCACCTGCTTTATGGCCATCACATGCAAAATAATAGAAGATGCATGTTTGCCGATTTGATCTTTTCTGATTAATACACAAGGTGTTTTCTAGTTTCAGAGTTGTTTTTTTGTCAAATATTCCCTTTGTATTGATGAAATTATGAAAGTTTGAAGTTTTAATTTACCTAAAGTAATTCGTACACTATTAGTATTAGTCTTAAGATGGCCTGTCATACAAGTCAATGTCAACATTGAAAACATGTTTAAATATGTGAAACGTTTCTGTTTTATTTTTTTTAATTTTTCATACTGGGTAAATTACATTTATTAGCCTGATTATTACTAGCAGTAAAACATTCAAACGAAGCCATCTAAAGCTGCCCTATCCCAATCCTGGATTACAACTGGCCACCACCTGACCTCACAGCTGTGTCAGTGTCATCTTCAAAAGAAAACCAGAGCATTAGTGACAACATGGTACATGCTCTTGGCTTTTCCCATGGATTTCCCATGACACAGTTTGCCATCTGAAAACCATATCCCCACTGTGAGAACAGAAAGGTAACTCACATCTGGCCTATCAGCGCAGACTTACAGTGACATCTCCGGCATTTGGAGCCAAGGCCCTCAAAATAATGTATATCCCCCTAATTCCATCCACTCCTCACTACTTAGATATGCTTATGTTTTCTATAAAAGTAAAGACAGCTTCCTCAGTTACCTCCTGTGACTCCCACAGTCCATTGATAAAGTATACTCAGCAGGAAAAGGCATGGGGAGCACAGAAAACATTCTCTCATAGCAGAAGCTTGCCATTAGTTTATGTGTTTCTTTGGCAGACGCCGTTTGAGACAGGAAGTGCGTCTGATTGAGGGCTCTGAGATTGGGGGCTTGTTGGAATGTTGCATGCTGATCCCCCTCCATCCTCCAATGTAACTGAAGCCTCAAGTGTACCCTGCCCCGCTTTCAACCCCTCTGTTCCCTTCCAATCGCTCATCACTCACAGATTTCTCTCTGCTCTGTGTGTCTAGGGAGGACATACAATGACCTGAACCAGTACCCGGTCTTTCCTTGGGTCCTCACCAACTATGACTCAGAGGAGCTGGACCTGACCCTGCCAGGGAACTTCAGAGATCTCTCAAAGGTACCTCTTGGCTGTTCACCTCAGTATGACAGAGAGAAGGGGGCAAGTAGGGGCAGCTTGCTGTGACGGCAGGGGATTTCCTTATTAAGACCCAGGCTGTAAAATAATATCATATTTAAGAGCTAAGTAATCATGTGCAGAGTCTAAACTCATGAGGTGGAATGCAGAAAGTGGAAAATGATTGTAACATCCTGAAATGCACTCCAGTACGTTGTGTAAGTATACTCCCCATTTATTCAGTACTGTATTGTCTCAGTACACAGTTTGCACTTGTCTATACGCTGAAAGTGGCTTCCTGGTTTCTGCATTAGAGAGGCTTATGCATTTTATAACCTTATGTGCCTTGTATAGTAGACCCACAACAGTATCAAAATGAACGACTCTTTCTGAATGGCAGCTTAAGATGCATCATGTAACACAAAAATTATTTTCATACTCTTGGTTTGTGGTGGTTGAAACAAATGTCACAAAAATATAATAAGATATTTCATGACCACTTGTAAGTGAAAGGTCTTACTCATTGTTATTAGTAGTATAGTAGAAGAGATACTTACCACAGGTAAAGAGCAAAACAAAGTTAAAAGGAGAGTGAGAGTAGGTTTTACATTCCCGAGTGGCCTCCAAATGAATGCTAGTGTTGCTACATATCTGCTGGATGCATGTATAAACAGCCATGTCTATGGACATAGGCGTCAATTTTGATGGGGACGGAGGGTATGCGTACCTATCAGATTTTGTCATGAGGCATTTTGTACCGACCACTTTTTTTTTAAACCTTGAGCTCAATTTAGTGAAAAAAATATATAAAGTTCATAACAAATATAATTATCGAGTGACAGATGCCAGCAAATCCACAAAAATCTCTGTTCCCTCAGGGCAGGCCCAGACACAGGCGCTTTGCTACTGCGCTGGCTACACACTTCCTGCCTTTCCTTTCCTAGCTTCTCTCACCGAGTCTGATGTCACGTTTTCAACATGGTGCATGGATACATGAAGCAGAACACAGTGGGTCACATGTCTAATGCTTTTTGAAAACTTAAAGGTCCCATGGCATGAAAATTTATATTTTGACATTATTACGCTTCTTCCAGTGGCTAGAAATGGCCACTTGAAGTATCCTGCTCTGCCTTTGAGAAAATGAAAGCTCAGATGGGCCGATCTGAAATCTTGCCCCTATCTGGAATCTTGCCCCTTATGAGGTCACAAGGCCCAAGGTTACCTCCCCTTTCTCTGCTTTGCCTGCCTAGAGAATTTGGTCCACCCATGAGAGAAAGACACCGTGGCCTTCACACAATCTCTACTTTTATTAATCTTATTCAATTTAAAGCATTTGTAAAGCAAATTTGGTTTTGAAATAGTATTGAGTGAAAGTTGACGTATTCAAGTCTGTGATTATCCATCAACATACACTCCTTTAATAATAGTGTAAATAATTCCTAATTTCTGCTTTTCTAACTGAAACATTAGGCATAATTTCCTAAAAATGAGGTTTATTGAACATAGATTCCAAAAAGTAGTGTTTGAAAAACGTGTTGAAAAAAGGGACAAAAACGTAACAAAAGTTAAAAACATTGATTAAAAAGCCTCAAATAATGTTAACAGGAAGACAACACAGGGGTTAAAAATGTAAGTTTCTGCTCGGATTAGACTTTGAAGGTCGATGAACTAATAAGGTCAAGTCCTGAGCGGTGTTGCAGTGAAAGTCTCTGTAAATGTGGCGGGTCAAAAGCGCATCAAGCTGTGCAGTAGGGAGAGTCGGGCCTACTCTGCCAAATCACAAGAGCTCAGACACAATGACACTAAAGCCCAACAACCCTGGGAGAGACTGTTCAGCATCATGTTCTCTCTGGCTTTAACTGGAAAGGAATAGGCCGTAGATCACTCTACCACAAACTGTGGCCTGGTTTACTTGTTTACCACTGCCCTTCTCTCGCTCTGTCTCGTTCTCTCTCTTGCACATACAAGCCGCAGCTCACTGACCTGAAAACAGTCACATTCCTGTCTGAGCTCTCTCTCGCTCTCTCGCTCACTTTACCGTTCCCTCTTGTTCCCCTCAAAGCGCCGACATTCTGGGCCTCACTTTGCCATCTCGGTTTTTCACAGTTTGTATCAATTTTCAGCTTTTCATGGGCGCGTGCGCTGTGTTTTGGAAGGGGGGTAGGAGGAGAACTTTGAAATGGAACAAAAAAAGAAGAAGAAAGAAGTGACTATGAAATACTCAAAGAATCGTGGACAGGTTTGATAGTGTGTTGTGAATTTCGGAAAATAAGCACCCACTGCTCTGGAGCACTTCTTCACATCTTAGTGAACCTAGAACATTTTGGACAAACAGCTCAGCTGTGTGTCTCGGCACCGACATATCAGCAGTTGTCTGCTCCGGCCTGTGGGGCATCCAGGTGGGCTGAGAGAGCCACGGGATGTGTGTGTGTGTGTGTGTGTGTGTGTGTGTGGGGGTCTGTATTTTGAGGGGGTGATCACGGCTGAGCCATGTGCAAACCTCGTGCCCTGGGGAGACAGTTATGTATTGTAATGTATTCCAGTGACATCCTCCCATGCTGTTTACAGGGCTGAGCTGCCTTCATTAGCATGAGTTCACAGCCCATGTCTCCTGACAGTTGTCCTTGGAACCCCAGGGCTCTTATCTCCAAAAGTTCACAGCTAGTATAGCAGCAAGGGACACACGCACGCACGCACACACACACACACACACAGACACACACACACAGACACACACACACTCCTCACTTCTCCTCTTTTGCTCGGTCTGCCCTTTTGTTCAATTATGGATCAGAGGTAGCAGCACAGTCTCTCGAGACTTGTTCATTGTATATTAGGACTGTGTGTGTCTTTCTGTGGTGTACATCCAGTGGCTGTGGTTGTGTACCACACAAACTGCATGTATGGTCACTATGATAAGGCTGGGTATCATCTAAAATGTTTTGATACAATATCCTTGTTTTCAGTACCAATACCAATAGGGTTCTTTCATTAAATAACAGATGCCAAACTTCTCAAATATGCACTGTGTCAAACAAATAGTTGTACAATAACTTTGCTTAATCAATACAAGAACAAAATTATAATAAAAAAAAAACTGTCTGATAAAGACTACGTAATAAACAGTACAAATCTAACAGAGCTTTTTTCTTTTCTTTTTCTTTGATGCAGTTTTTGATACACGGTGCTACAGACACATCATTCTGTTCCTAAAAAATGTTGTTGTGGTTACTATGTTAAGCTTTTTTAACTCATTTTCTGTTTTAATTTTTATGTGTATTTTTTTTTTACTGCAGTTGAGTAATATCAAATAACCTCATGTAATATCATCTGTCACTCCAGAGCTCAGTGAGCTGCAGCATTGTGAAGATAAGTTGTCATATCATTACTCTTAGGTAAGTACACTGGATAAGGCCAAACTGTAATTGCATCTAGATTATAGATTATAAACTAAGACTACGTTCACACACTCTCCGGTTTAAAAAATATCATTGTGCACAGCTGTCAATTCTCAGAAAAGGGTTCATTTACAAATGTGTATATATCCCATCAATGCCGTCAAGAGCATGCCAAACCTGTAGGTGGCAGTGTAACGAGAAGCTAAAGCCCACAATAGCCAATCAGAAGCCTGAAAATAGCACCACAGCAACAAATCACTTCCTCTCTCTTTTCTTCCTTAGCTGCCTAAACCTCCTTTTGTCTCAGTTTACATGCAAACGGAAATATAAAAAATGTCCACTCTGGCCGGAGTTTTTAGAAAGACTCGTTTTCAGAGGCGAATTCTCCATTTGCGTTTAAAGGAAGGGCACAGACAAAGGGAAATGTCTCAGGTTGTCAAAATAACCATGTACGTGTCAACAGGGCCTAAAGCATGATTAATACTCCTAAATAATTCTCAAATTATCTTGCATTGCACAATGTAGAAAACTTCTTTTCCCACAGATCCGAGTCATACCTGAGACCTGTTTGTCAGTGACAGGTGCCATTTGATGGACAGCATTGTTCAAACAACTGAACCTACTGCACACACCTAGAATTACCTGCTGCTCGGGCATTCAGTGAGCTGTGAACATTGCTATTGAACACTGCATTGCTTTGCCTCGGGGCCAGAGTTCTGCATATTTGGATGTCAGATACAGTCATGCAGTGAAGTGTTTCATTAGGTTCTAATGATTATTTCTTGATGGAGTGACAAGTGGATGAAAGATCTGGGAAGCCAATCTTCCCCATAGCTGTTAAATGATGTGATGGAAATTCATTCAATTGCATGAGAAGGCAAAGAAGCAGATATGGTGAAAACTGTTCTCAATCCACTGAATACAATGTTTTTGATGTATCCTTTTTGTAAAATATCATTTCAAGAGACAAGCAACACCAAAAAGTGACAAGCATTTCTCAGCCTATTTAAATAAAAAATGTTTACATGCATTGTAACCTTACATTAAGGTCCTATGGCATAAAACTGTCACTTTATGAGGTTTTTTAACAGTAATCTGAGTTTCCCCAGCCTGCCTATGGCCCCCAGTTGGCTAGAAATGGTGATAGGTTTAACCAAAGCCCTGGGAATCCTGCTCTGCCTTTCAGAAAAAGAAATCTCAGATGGGCTGATCTGGAATCTTGCTCCTTATGAGGTCATAAGGGGCAAGGTTACCTCCCCTTTCTCTGCTTTAACCACCCAGAGAATTTAGCCCACTCATTAGAGAAAGACATCATGGCTTTCAAACGAGCAAAGTGGCAGTTGGTCAAGGTCAAACCCCCAGTCTCCACCTTGCCCCCCCCCCTCTCTCCTCCTCAAAGCTACAGACTCAGAAATGGCACATACTAAGGAAAGCTCATTGTGGGACTGGCTCTAGTGGCTGTAATTCTGCACCAAGGCTGAATTTTGGGAAACAGACTTCAGATACAGTATTAGGGGATCACTAAGGTCTATATAAATGAGACTTCAGATACAGTATTAGGGGACCTCTAAGGTCTACATAAAACAGACTTCAGATACAGTATTAGGGGAACACTAAGGTCTATTTTAAAGCATCCAAAAAGCACCTTGTTATTGGAACTTATTGGAACTTTAAAATGACTGAAATAATGCTTATTTCAACAGCTTATACTATTGATTTATCATTATAAGGATATTTTGAATCAGCTGTGCTGAGATAGAGAAACCTATTTTAAAGCTGAGCATCTCTTGAGAGGTACTCTACGAATAAAGGACAAGAGCTTAGCTGCTGAAAATTTCCCCTCCGTACTTTTCTTTCCATAATGGAACCTTCCTTCCCCTCACTTCCACTCCCGTCAGGCTGTTTGGGAGCACATCTGCTTTATCTTGAGTTTGAGCAACTTGATTGCATTAGACTGGAGCTGCTACATGCAGCCTGCGCTCTGACGAGGCGAGCAAAAAATGACCGTGACTTCTCCTGACAGAGCACCATAGCAACATACTGTAATGTAATTACATTTGAAATATAAAATGCAATATGCGTCTCTTTGGGAGGTAGGTTATATATAACCAAACAAATGGAGGTGCTCTCTGCACACTCATTCACCAGCAGCCGTGTTCATTTCCTGCATTTGGAATGCAACCGCGGAAATGATCCTGATTGAATCTGAAGCCAAATCCAAGTTTGATCATACTTTGTTTAGTTGTGTTGATGTATTGTACTGGGTCAGGTGTACAAGAAATGAACTCGGATAGGAGCAAGTGTGGAACTGTCTGAACCAGTTGTTTTCATTGTCTTACGTCTGTGATCAGCATGATATGCAATGCCGGGAAAAGGGAAGAGGTAATTATTCTTTGTTGAATAGAGGTAAGCAAAGCCTGATTTGGGATTGGTAACAGATGTGACAGGAATAAAGGTACTGAAGGACCACTGAAGGGCTTATCCTATCTTATCATAAAAGGGTTTTTATTTCCCATTAAACAGCAAATCAATCAACCAACATTCTCCTTATTTCAGCTGGCTTTTCATAGTAAAAAAAAGTATATTGAAAGCATATACATTCATATTTGGCATTTCTATCCAGAATACCTACACAATGGTATAGTAGTATGTTTTTCTATGGCCAAGACAGCACACATAGGCTATGTGGAGTGTACAGGATATGGACTAAACTTGAAGTAGTCTGGATCGACGATGGTTTGGTAACTAGATAGTTCCGCCGGATGGCCCTCCCTTTCCACTTGGTTTGTGTTTAACTCCGGTTGCTTTGAGCAGCAAAAAACTGAACCTCTGAGCAACTTTAAACGCTGAAAATAGCAAGTTTTAAAGAACGTTTGGGTCATTCAACAAGGCAGGGGTGCTTGGTTTGTTTGGGGAATGATTGTAGAGATTTTCAAAGAATACGTTATATGTTATTTTAATGTGAGATTAACCTGGAAGTAGCCTTTTAGTTCAGGTAGTCTGTATCTTTGACGTTGCACTTCCTGGTTGGCTCCTGTGCAGGAAATTCCGCTGTGGAGATGTCAAACAAACACAGGACTTTCACTCAGGAGATCTTGGTTTATGTCCTGTGTGAACCCAAAAGTCTAGCCTAGTCCTACCAGACTCTGATCTGCCCAGATCTGCTCTGGATCTGTCCTAACCAAGCGCCAAACGTTTGGTTGTGATGTCGACTTAGCATCGCTAGCGTTCGCCTTAGCTAACTCCTTCACCATTAATGGAGCGAGCTGGAAAATCTAACTTTTCCCGAACCCAGTGGGGAGGAGGGCCACAACATCATGGCCACCAACAAAACTCAGTACAGATTGTTTTTGCTCGGGCTTTAACGTCTGGATACGTTGTAACAACGGACCAAATGGCTTTGCTCGCTTTTTTCTCCCCCGCCATTACAGAACTACAACTCAAACTAGCGCACAACTGCAACGTCCTCGTTCTCAGCCACTACCTTTGTTTGCTGATTGGACCAGTAAAGATTTGACTGGAGAAAACCCGTGAATATACTGCAAATCCACAAAAGCCGTTGTACTGAAGGAAAAGGAAAATTGAGCGGAAGTACTTGAGAGGGCAGAGCCAGGCTACCAAAAGTCATCCGGCATTTTGAAATTACCCAAGTTTTCCGGGCCGTAATCCGTGACGCAATGATGTGTGTGACGTCACATTACATCCTGACTTTAGTAGATTTACGTAATTAATTTTAAGGAAATGATCCTCCCAGTTGCAATTTACCATTAATAATTAAAAAAAGAAGACTCTTTTTCGGGCAGTGCGTAACAGCTGTGCACAATTTGAGAAAACAATATACATACAACTATATATATAAATGTATACATATATGTATAGATACTGTATACAGAGAAAATATAGTGTACTACATTTAAGTGCACTCACGTAAGTATCGAAATTGAGACACAGCAGCAGTTTTTTTATTGCCTAAGCTTAACTAATTCACAGTATAACTACATGTTTAAAACTTTGCCCTTGACCTTAAATAGAACAGTTACATGATTAAAGTCACATGATTAAACCGCCACTGTGTGGCAGTAAATGGAACGGTTTTATGTGTCGTCCTGGGAATCTTTGAAAATTGACAATTTCTTAGCATTTTTGTGTTGTAGTTTTTTGTTTTTTGTTTTTTTAGATTTCATTGAGTTTACTACAGTACATATTTGCTGTATAGCAGTCCCAATTTGAACAGTGTTCAACAAGCTGCCAAGTGCAATTCCCTTTGAAATGACAGCAATATCTGACAAAGAAAAACTTCACTGACGTGGGTGAACTGATACAAGTTTGTCATACAGTCAGTAAAATTACTCTAGCTCACCAACCACACAAGTTTTCTCGAAACAAAATAAAAGTATTCCTACTGCCTACAAGTCACATAGAAGATGTGTTATTGTACTTCTGCTTACACAGTGGAACGCCAAGGGAACACTGAGACATGTTTTGCCTCGTTTATGTAGAGCCTAATAAAATAGTAAAATAATAAAGTTAGTAGCATTTAACGTGGTGCTTTGTGTAAGACGTGTTTGGGGTTAGTTTAGTCTCAGAAAAAGGTTGAGAGGTTGGTGGTAGTGAAAAAAATGTGATGTTAGCTTTTAATATATTTTTATGCATACTACATGTTTCATATCACATACTCTTGATTATGCTAATACGGCCTAGATGGTTTTCCTGCTTCTTCTGGTCCAATGAGATTTATTTGTCCAGGAAAACATTTATTAGCACTGTAAATCAATATCTTTGCCATTTTGTGAGCTTTGGTTCTAATACCTGTTATGTGAATTGTTTGCTTATTCCACTCTTACACTCATTACTATTACTTGCAGCTGTCTACTCCTTATTGTTATCCCTCTGCCACATGCATTACCTGGATCTTTCATACAGCTCCAACCTGCATTAGTTAGACTAGCGGCGTTTTTACAGAGTGCTAGACGTCTTGTGGCTTGCACCCCGTTCCAGCTGCGCCAAGATGTCACATGCAAGGCCATTATCACCCCATAAATCTATGCAGATCTCAATAAACTTCTTTTTCAGTCTATTCAATTGTGCTAACACTGATGTGGACTGCCTTTAAATTCTGAGGAAGAACAAGAAAAACTGGCCCCATTTAATTTTGACTTAGAGTTTGAGGCATGTGCACTGTGCCACACATGGATATGAATATAGTCTTCAAAATGACCAAGAGAGTCTGTCTGTCGCACTGAGGTTGGATACAAACTGTACCCAGCCAAAGAAATAATGCATAGTGCAATTTTAATAATGGTGGAATAAGTGAATTTTGAATTGTGGGCTTTTATTTTATTTCTTCTGACCTCTGATCTGCAGCTTTCAGGTGGAAAAGCAGCCATTGATTACATTACCAGTCTCCCTATCCCCTCAGTAACTGAGTCAGTGGTACTGAGTATATTAATATTGACTGCCAATATGCCTCCGAGGCTATATTGGACGGGGTGATTGAAAAGGCAAAAAAAGCAATTTATTCACCTCTAAATGTATGTTTAATGGGAGTAATTTTGTTGCCTTAAGAACACATGAAAATGAAACAGCCGCCCAAGGGCCAGAAAGAGCAATGGTGTCAGAACAATATTGAAGTTATTACCGAGGCTGCAATAATCCACCAAGCTATCCAAGGTTTGGCCTAACTTTTAAATAATGGGATGGATATCAAATAAATATAACAGTAAGGTTATTAATTTTTGTTATATCCCCACAATAACTGGCAACAGTTCTTCAACTGCAGAAAAAAAATGGGTTGTCCTCTACTTCTTATATTAACAATAGGAAAATGTTATGGTAGAATTATGTTTCAGTAAATACTAGCCGACTGTACATATATACCATTCAAACTTTCAGTCATGATTCAATTGTACTGATTTTTGATTGAATATGATAGACTATGGTGTTGCATTCAATTGTATTGTTGTGTAGGTCATGGTATCTCCCATCAGTAGTGACCAGTAGCACAGAAGAGCCCCGAACACAGATGGGCGTAACAGTGCTGATTAGTGTTTGGCTTGGTAGGCGCGTTGGGTGTAAATCAGGTCAGCCAGGGTTAATCCACAAGGATTACCCCCAACATTTAGCAAGAGTCGCTCAT
Source organism: Etheostoma cragini (assembly GCF_013103735.1). Taxonomy (NCBI): domain Eukaryota; kingdom Metazoa; phylum Chordata; class Actinopteri; order Perciformes; family Percidae; genus Etheostoma; species Etheostoma cragini. The sequence goes on along the minus strand of NC_048409.1, from coordinate 4,732,342 downwards.
TTCTCCTCCCTCCATCCTTAGCTCGCCATCCTGCTTACCCCTGCCGCCATACCCTTGTAAAATTCAGACAGAAGACAGTCCAACAGGAACTTTTTAGGGTTTAGGAGAATAATGGGGTCTGACAGACAAATCCCAGAGTAAAGCTCCTTGACTGCCCTGAACTCTCCCCAAGCCTCTCTGCCGGCCTCACCACATCCCTAATGGGGAACCGCTAAGACTCTGCAAGTCCATCTCTGTTAATTATGCTCAATTATGCTTTCCTACTCCTTCTGCAGTCCTAACACAAGCAAATGGGGAAATCCGGTTGTTTACACTATGCACCCAACAAGATTTGTAGCTGTAAATGGAGGTAGATTTAGTGTTGCTTGATTGCCTGGTGTGGTTTAAATGCATGTCACTGCAGCCATTTGTTTGGACATGATGAGACTACTTCCAGCAAATCATCTGTGTCACCAGGTAAAGACTCGTTCTGGTCCACATGCTGTTGCCTCTGCAAACCTGTATATACCGCACAAAGGTGATGCCTACAAAGCATAGTACAAGCAGAAAAAATATCCTTCACTTGCAGTGGGCCACACAAAACTATAAATCTTCTATTGATGCTTTTGTGCACTCTAATAATATAATTAGTGTAATAAGTAATAAGCATGTGGAATGAATATGTCCCATGATCCTTTCACGCTGTAGCCATATGGTCATTTTACTAAGACCCAAAATAGATTAGCACTGTGTGGTTCAAGCAGAAGATCATGCAGAAAAAAAGAACGGACTTCTTTTTTTCTGATCAAATTTTTATTTTTATATTCAGAAAAAATTATAATGTAAACATAACATTCATGAACTACTTAAATAATGGACTTCTAAAGACAGATCCCTCTTTTATGAGGCTTTAAGTGTAACTTTATGGCTGCCCAATAAGTAAATCAGATTAAGTACATTAAGTTTAGCCCTGATGTTTTTTATATATATATATATATATATACATATTAAAAATAAAGATTTACTAATAGTTAGGACTGACTATTTTTGTTTTTGGACAATATAAGATCTTAGATGTAACACTCTATCAAAGTCTACTTTTGGATAACAAAAAGCAATACATGTACTACTCATCTTCAGTACTAAAGTAACAAAAGAAATACGTACTTTCCTACTTTTGATAGCGTAAACGACGTGTGTGCGGTAATGCACTAGGATCATTTTGGTGTTGTGACAAGAAGCCAAACTCCTTGAAATGCCTTGTGGCGAGAATTAAGTCATTGTGTGTGGTTGTGATGAGAAGGCAATAAGAGCAAAGAAAAGCTCATAAAGTACCCACACTGGCTTCCAGTTACTCATAATATAGCTTTAAAAATCCTTAAACTTGTCTATAAACCATGAACTTGTCTTTCACTATATTGTTAATATGCTGCCAAGACATGTGCCTGCTATAGTACTCAGATCTACAGACTCTCTGCTGCTCACTGAACCAAAATATTCACTGAAGCTTCTTCAGTTTTGGATCCAAACGCAGAGCAGTTTAAAGACAGCAATACAACTTTTAGCCATGCTTTAACATCAAATTGGTTATTACAGTCGTTAAAACTGTTATTGTTTTGACCTACTTTTCAACTTTTATGTATTTTTGATTGGGATAGTGGCCATGGCATTGAGGTGTTGTTCCTGTAGACTTGAAAATGATTCATCCAGTTCCACGTTCATACTTGGAAGCTGCCTGGTACAACATCTGCTGGCCACTGAGCAGCTCCACTTGAGAAGTGGGGGGAAGTTGGGGTTAAGGGCCTTGCTCAAGGGCACTTCAGTGGTGGTAATGAAGCGCTGCTCTTTTCACTTTCCCCACCCAGATCTGGGGATTGAGCCTGACCAATCACCATTTTTCATCAATATTATCAATTTGACAACCGGCTGGCCACTTTGACAGTGTTCTGTAGTTGTTGTGGTTTGTTGTAATATATTGGTATAACAATCTAATATATACATATATAAAGTTCTAATTTTAGGCTGTCTGCTTTCTTTTTTAATATTTAAAGAGTGTTTTTGTTTTGTGGTTTTTCGTTTTGATTGTTTTATTCATTATTTTAATGTAAAGCTCCAGAGCTCTATGTTTTGTATGACTGTTTATTCTCCTCATTTAGGGTTGTACCAACAAGGTTGTCTTGTATGTAATGTGGATGTCAGAAACTCTCGGAAAGGAAGCCTCAACACAGGAAGTTTGGATACATTCAGGAATTCGAATTTGCGATGAAAAATAATCAAATACATTTTTATATACAGTATATGAAAAACAAATACAGCGGTTGGTTTTTGTCAAGCTTGCAAAGTCAGATACATATCAAGTTTGCCCCCACAAAGCATATGACTTACAAGTGTTTACAACAGGAAACACAATGTACAATTTTGTCAGGGTTGCCTTGAGGGGAAAACCTTTGTTTTACTCATACAGGCAAATAAGGAGCAAAGGACTTTTGTTTTTTGCAGGAACTGAACCACTTATTTCCTTATTTTCTTTGCAGCCTGTTGGTGCTCTGAATCCGAAGCGTGCAGCATTCTACGCTGAACGTTATGAGACTTGGGAAGATGACCAGACGCCACCTTGTCATTACAACTCCCACTACTCCACAGCTGCCTCCACCCTGCACTGGCTTGTCAGAATAGTGAGTAAAATCACTCTTTCAACCACCTTCACACTCATTATACTACTGTGTTCAAAAATTCACAAATTAGTCGAGCGTCTGAATAGGAATGAAGTCAAGCCCACATTCTCAGACAGCTTTTCATTTTTTTTTTTTGAGTCTGCATTAGTTGATTGTCACTTGTCAGACTTAATGATGCTGTTACGTTGAGGTCTGTCGGCTTCTGCACAGGAAACAGCTCAACGTCTCAATTTGATTGGGCCTGAGTTAGACCAATGGCGCTCAGAAAACACATTTCACAGGCCAGTAAACCAGCATATGTGAACTAAATAAAGAGTGGCTGGGTAATGATTTACAGAGGCTGCTGTGACAGGTTTATGTGTTTCAGGCAACCCAGTGAGAGCTGGAGACATGTCCATCAAGGTTACTGAGCACTGTCCTCATTTACTCTGGAAGAGGAGGAGGAGACACACGCACTCTCTCCCAATCTGTTCCCCACAAAAGAGCCCCTTCGAACCGGCTCAGATTCTTTGAGGCGGCGTACTTTTCATTTTGAAGTTGGTTTAATAATTTGAAAGATCTTTATACCGAGTTTGTACAGTAGTTCTCCTACTCCCCCATCATTAGTAGGAAGGGGCTGATGAACTGAGGGAGCTCCCTTGACAGCGGTTAGATTGGCCCCTGTGCGTTTGTTTCCACAATCCCTTTCTTCCTCTGGTGAGTGATCCATCCGCTCCAACCGGCAATGGTCGCCATCTCAGGCTGAAAAAAAACAAATTTGAGCCAATTATCATTGGGGCTTACTGTACTCAGGAAGAACGCTAATTAATTCTCCCCCAGGCTTGGATACAATGAATGACTGATCTCTGCAGATCCCTTAGTCTGTCGCCGAGAAAGAAAAAAAACGATGAAATAATGCTAATAATTCAGACTGTTTTATGTATTTTAATAAGCTGCATGGTAATCCACTAAATTGAAACTGTACTGAGATTTGCATTATGTCGATTAGGACGGTTGCAATCAAAATGCAGATCAAGTGGGTGGAAAAGATAATGATGACTTTAGACATGGGTGGGGATCTTTGATCTTTTTGACGTCTAATTTGCTCCATTTTCTCCATAGGAGCCCTTCACCACGTTCCTCCTAAGTGCCAATAACAACAAATTCGACCATCCTGATCGCACCTTTTCAGCCATCGCCCGCTCCTGGAGAAACTGTCAGAGGGACACCTCCGACGTTAAGGTGAAAATCACAATAAAAGCAAATTATACAGTCCGTGGTTAACATTTATATTGACACACATGTCAAGGAAATGGTGCCATGAAACAAGTGGAAGTTAAATCTGTGATCTATATATTCCCTTGCCAGACACTTTCATTAAGCTGGTGTTATAAATCTGTGGGTGTCTACTTGTAAGGACAGTGATAGGGAATATCACTATATATTGCACCCTATATCTACCAGCTAAATCATAACTATACAGTGTGTATAATTGGCAATATAATCTTACCAAGCCCCTTCCTAGCTATGGCCCCTTTCTCAGATAATGTACTTCATCAACACCACTGCAAAAATATATACCATTAATTATAAATGCCTCATCCAAATGGCAAATTACAAAGACAGAAGACCGAAATACCCTAAGCACTTAGAAATGCACATTTGATTTATCTCATGCAGAAAACAAACTATCTCAGAGGTAGACTGATCTTGTATCTGTGCATACAAGCACTCATGAGTTTGAACAAAGGCTGTGTCTGAGGGTAAGACAAAGCCCTCCCTCTGCAAATCCACAGAGCAGTCACCGAAAACGCTGAACCCTGCTGATTCGCCTCCATGTTGCCCACTGCATAGCACGCAGCAGGAGTACACACTGACCTCAAAGTGTCACGTTTTTCTAGCACACCCTGCATCGGGCAGTGTTGCCCCAGGCAATTAATAAAGCATTAATGACAAAAGCTATTTAAAATGTAGTCTTTTATGTACGGACAGGGCTTTTACTCACCAGGATCTGGGGGAGAGCAGCCAACTACAGAATGTGAGGCAGAGGCGGAAAGCTGAGCAGCTGAATAGTCAAACGCCACCCTGTTAACAAATACAGCCTACTTCCAACTACTTGTATGTCTGCATGCATTTGTTTTTACACACAGAGGATGGCTACTGATCTATTAGGAGAGGCATTGTACTTTGGAGGACATTGCTGGATTACTAACAGTAGTTCATAATATATAAGAAGCAGGAAAATAATATGCAAGAGCTTCATAATGCAATAGGGGTAAACTATGAGGCAATGTCACTATAATGGCTGGTTAGATTATTGACATTTACTGTGATGTTTTTTTTTTTTTTGAAATCTCCATTTCTCTTTTCTTTCTGTGCATACCTTCCAATCTTGTTTTGAATTTATTTTTATATTTGTAATCATGCACATACTTTGTATTAAAAAGGCATTGCTCAATAAAATCCTGTCCCAAATAAAATCCAATGAAAATGAAAGCAGATTTCCATTCCAAAGGTATATAGAGACACACAAATGCCATGCACACTGCCACTACGTAGCGGCGCAGACTGAGCGGAGAGAGCAGGGTTAAGGTCAGCTTTGGCCCTGCACACCGAGCGGGCCACCAGGCCTCTGATTAAAAGGCAGCTTGTTTTTTTACCAGGGTCTCTCCTTCATTAACCCCGGCCTCCTCCAGCAGTAATGACAACAAGACCAAGGGAGGCAGAACCCCTGATGGGGATGACCTCCTAAAAGAGCAAGTCAAATGGAAACGATCCTGTGCCGAAAAAGCCCTCACCTCCTCGACCACCCCATCATTACTGTGCATCCCATACCTCTCATTTATTTCTATGTGCAGCTGCACACAGGTATGTTAAGCTGGCACAGCCACCATGGGCACAGAGAAGCAGACTTTTCTTGGAAGTAGTGGGCACACGCACGCACGCACGCACGCACGCGCGCACACACACAGAGACAGAGACATCGTAATGCACACACACAAACTGCCACCACTGAAGGAATCCAGCAGCACCCCGCTGGTGACAGATTTTGACGAACATGTCATTAAGGTGACACAGTGTAAAGCAATGTAGGCATGTGTGATTGACTTGTTAGCCCATTACGATGCTGTTGCAGAATTAATGGCTGCCATGGGAGGCTGGCTTGAAAACTGAGCTGGCAGTTTTAACGGCTTGGCGGTGAGTTACGGCAGGAAGTTTACAAGCGAAAAAGTGGAGGGAAAGTGTGGTTGTGTGTATGTAAGAGAGACTGAGGGAAATGGAGAGAAATGGCTACTTTACTCTCCCTGTCGTGTGCGGAGGGTGAAACGTGACCAACAGCAGACCAGCGGTGTTATAGGCCTGTACCATGTCATGCTAACTCGCTCTATCAAAACCCAGTGATTTATGGGGGCCCAAAAGCTTGTCATGTTATGTATCCCATAGGCAGTATAAAACACAATAGTACCACTGAATCTGACAAACACTGCTTTCATAAAACATGCGTGACACAAGGAGTTAAAATAGTGTCTTGCACCCTCCTTCAAGAGACAGACAAAAGTATTTAACTTGCCTTGAGTGTATATTTTCTAATGAGGACAGAGTGGAGGATCTGCATTCCTCGTGTGCATATGTCTCATTGTGGAGAGGCTTTGCTCACTCATCCTTTCTCAGCTGTATGATTAGAAGGATAAAGGGTCAGAATGGGGACTGCAGAATCACAGAAACGGTGTACAGTCATTTATGTTGCAAATGCCCTATTAAAAAATAAAATAATAATAATAATCTTAAATGACCATGTCTGTAGTTTTGCATTTTCAGCCCAGTGCCTAGTCAAAGCATGCCACAGTTTTTTGGATTGACTGCTTGACATCCAGGAAGCCACCATTTAATTTGAGATTGCTATGACAGTTTTTGTCATCATTCAATAGCATCTCCTTTCTTCTTATTTTTGGAAGCAAGTGCTGTCTGTCCAAATGTTCTTGCTTTCAAGGATAGTATGTCTACATTTCAGAGTTAGCTGCCAAATAGCATTGCGAAAGCTGGAAAACAAACCCAGAAGACAAATAATAAGCAAACACGAATGAGAGTTTTTTTTGTGTGTTTTTTAACAGTCTCTATCTGTAACTAAGGTAAAAGAAGAAGGCATTAAAATAGTCACTGTATTAAACCAAAACCAAGTTAATGTTCATGATGTATAAATGATTGCCTGGAAGGTAATAATAAATTGTAATTTAGACAGCACTTAAATTCAATCCAAACTACCTTTTATATATTGTTATCCACACTGAGGATCCAGCACCTAGTCGTAATAGTTCCAATGTGAGTTTAGCGTGTTATGTCTTATTTTTTTGCCTGGAAGGTGAGAAATGATGTGTACTTAAGTGGTTAAAAATTAAATAAAAACCAGTATGTTCATTCAACACAGGAGAAATTCCTTCAGAAATAGGCTTTTCTCAAAATATGTAGGTCTCTTCTTCAATGTATGGATCCACAGAAGGTTTAATGTAGGGGCTCCTTTACCACGCTGACTTCCCCTCTGCTGCGAGGTTATGACCCCATCACAAGAGACCAGGGAGAAAACTCCAACTCGGTTCCACTTTCATTTAACACTCCTAACACTTCTGCCTGGAATAACTGGACTAGCACCTCTCAGCGCCTTCTCGTGGCCTGCTGTTGGGTTTGTTTGTGTTACCTTTCCCCTTGAATTCTCACTTCATCTCAGTGGGATACAAAGCCTTTTTTCTCAGCTTTCCGTGCCTCTGTCCTCACATATGTTATTTCTTGCACTTGACGGACTTGCTGGGCGATTATATGCTGAAAAGTGTGGTGTTAGACGTGTGTTGCCGTAAACATCTCTCTTTCTTTTATGCACAGGAACTGATTCCTGAGTTCTACTACCTCCCGGAGATGTTCGTTAACAGCAACGGCTACCATCTGGGAATGAGGGAGGACAGGACCATGGTCTGTGACGTGGACTTGCCAGCCTGGGCCAAGAAGCCCGAAGACCTTGTTAGGATCAACAGGATGGTATGGTTTAGGCCTCTAAATGGTATAGTTACCCTAGCTTAAATTATACCCGTGTATGATATAACTTTTTTTATAATCCGGATAAAAATCTTCAGTCAGTATTAAAACCTTACTGACCCAAAATTTTCATCATTCTTTTTACTATCTCCTCCTTTTATTCCATGCCAATTGTGACACTTATAGACATTAAAACTATTCTGACCATTTGTAATTTTATAAAGATGATTGTCCCATTCATAGTAGGGATTCATTTCATTAGATATATTTATATATTCTTCTATATGCTATACTATTAAGTAGAGGCCATCCTAATTCTCACAAAGTGAACTAAAGTGTATGGCAGCACACTGCATCCTGTCATGTTACATACTATGGTTGTTTTTGTACTTCGAATACACATAACATGTACAGTATATATTCGCTTTCGGGCTAAAACCTTGTACGTCAAAAACTCTTGCTTTTCAGGAAATGGAAAAGGCTAATTTGAAAATATTATATAGGGCTAGTGACCTTTGATGAAGTCAGATAAAATTGCCTTGACACTGATAATTTGTATGGATAGATAGAAAGATAGATAGAAAGATAGATAGATAGGTAGATAGATAGATAGATAGATAGATAGATAGATAGATAGATAGATAGATAGATAGATAGATAGATAGATATTTATTGATTCCAAAAAAATGGGAAATTATAGTGCTACAGCAGCAAAATAACAGTCACACAGCACAGAACATAAATACCAATGAATGAATACATATACATGTAATATATATTAAAATAATAACATGGTAAAATACAAGAACAAATATTTAAATATATACAAGTTGGGAGTACAAAATGTGCATCTGCTTACCTAGTAATGATAAATATGTGGATAAACCTATTTTGCAAATTGCACTTAGTGCAGTATTGTGATGTCTGTGAGTCTAATCTACCAATCAGTGATGATAAAGTGTTAAAAAGTTGCATTGCCTGTGGTAGAAATGATTTCCTATAGCGGTCCATGCGACGTCGAAGCTGTCAGAGCCTTTTAGAGAAGCTGCTCAAACCCACAGACGTAAAGGTGACCAATAGCATTGATTTAGCTGCAATATACTGTATACTACTATACTGAGAATCTATTATAGGTTGGGATGATATTGTTTAGATGTATTTTTAAAATAGATGATTTACATTTAGCTTTTCTGCCGCCTCCTCACATCCGCAAAGACATCCATTTCCCACTCTTCCTGTTAACCTTCCCGTGCATCTGTGTCTCCTTGACGTATTCATGAAGCATCTAATAAAGTGCAACGCTCAATACTAACACAGTACCCCTGACCCCTGTGATGTCACTGAAGGACAGGACCGAGGGCTCGTTTGCCCTATAGTGTTACCTGCTGTAATGCCGGGCCTCATCACTTTGGCAGCGTGCAGGGCCCTTTCCGTGTGCATGTGTGTGTGTGAACGTCTGCATATTTAATACAGACTGCCTATCAACATGTGGTCCATAACTCCCAGCAGGTTCCAGGAACAGCACGGACAAAGACACGGAGATCCAACCCAGTCTCCTGCCGTCCGACAAAGTCTGTTCTTCCTTTGATCTGGAATCACTTACTGTAGAAACTCAATTTCACTCTAAACTACAGTGCACGGGCTTAGGACAGTGCAGATCTATTTGAATACATATCCACATTTGGTTTTAACATTAAAGATAAAGTCAGATTGTTAAAGCTGAAAAAACTGAAAAAAAAAAAAAAGCCCATGTGAACTGAAACATTTCCTCTATGGTATGTCTCCACTTTCTAATAAATTAAGGCTTGATGAGTAGCTCCTACTTAAAAGCATACAAACTTCAATAATACCGACACAAAGTTCCATGCATGTTATGTATCCGGAGGTTGGGGGCCACAGTGTTTTTGGACCAGAGGTAGAAAGAGGCTCTGGGAACACACTTGACCTTTTCAGCTGGAGTGACAGGGCAGGGCTGGTCTCATGAAGGTGACCTTTCCCCGTGCTCTACCCCTACTGCCTGGTCCAGCTCTATCCGGCTCGTAAGGCTGGGAGTTGTCACGGCAATGTCTGCATCTCCAACACAAGGAGAGAGGATGGCTGGGGGAAAAAAAAGGATTACAGTGGATATTTTCTCACTCTTGAAGGATACATGTGTGATTTTGCCTTGCATTGTTCCATTCGCAGACCATTGTATTCACACGCCCACAAAATCACAGTCTTCTGCCTCCATTCTTTTTGCCTTTCTTTTGTTCTGTTCCCTAGCTAGCCCACACTCTTGCTTCCTCTATTATTTCATTTCTGTCAGTGAATATCTCTCCCCGCCTCACCCTCTGTCTCACTCTTCCTCTTTTTTTCGCCCTCCATCCTTCTCTTTCTCCCTCCCTCCCTCCCTCCCTCCCCACTTCCCATCTTTGCATGTGCCACTTTCAATTGAAGTGATATGCCCTGTGGCAAGCTCTGCCTCTGTGTGCTCGAGCAGGCTTTGTTGGTAATGGCTGTTATTCCTGACGCGAGGGGAGGAGTGTAAATTCCTCCAGCAAAGCCTAACACCAGCATGCATGGGAATTATATTGTACTGTATTGTGAAACAATACATCAAACCCCCACTGCACGGCTTCCATAGGTATATTTATAAGAGTTATCAGCCTTAAACCCCATCCCAAATCTCTCACTAACACTCCCACAAGAAATCACGTCTCCCTTTCCACACTCACAAGTAATTTATCAGTGTTGCTGCTGCGAATGGTTTCACATCAAATTAGATCCCTGTTAGTATTGAACCAATTTCTTTGTCTCCATGCAAAGATAGTCGGACTGTATTTTAAGTAGACAGAGAAATGTGATATGTCCTGAGTTAGCTGATTATATTAAAGGGAAGGGATGCAGCTCCCGTCTCTTTTTTTTCTCTTGTAATATTTATACACACTAAAACAGGTTAAATATTTATCATTATGCAACTGAATGCCAGTCATTTTCCCCTCACAGTACTCCTAATTAGTTTTGTGATGTTTGCTGTGCTGTGTTGCCTGTTAGGTGAGCCGTTCACAGTAACGTAGGCTGGGTTTTGTTCAGTGCTGTGTGTAAGTACAATTTGTGTTGTGTCTTCTGGCCCATGTGCCGTGTGCTGCTGGTATGCCTCTCACCTCTAATTGCCCTGCACTCCGCTCACAGGCCCTGGAAAGCGAGTTTGTGTCATGTCAGCTGCATCAGTGGATTGACCTTATTTTCGGCTACAAGCAGCGAGGCCCGGAGGCGGTGCGTGCCCTCAACGTCTTTCACTACCTGACTTACGAGGGCTCCGTCAAGCTGGACAGTATCACCGACCCTCCGCTCAGAGAGGTAAGGCACACACATTGCCATGGAGACAAAGCCCCAACACCCCCCACCCCCTCCCCTTCTCATTTAACATAGGCACAACTTCCTGTCTCTATTTGTCCTGGCATGTGTTGGAGCTCCGGGAGCATTCATATCATGCATCTGTCAATCAATTATTGTGTCATGCAAATGTAAGCCGTGAGAGAATTTGGCAGAGCTGCTGACTCATGGAGTTTGGGTTGAGATTAACGCCATTTTGTGATGACAAGGGTTATTCACTTCCCCTCTCTCAGATAAACAGAACTCTATTAATATATGTCCACATAATTCATAGATCCTTTAACGTCAGGATTCCTCGCGCTGAACGTACTGTATGTTCCTTCCCCTAATCAGATCAATGAATCTGACTGAGCTCTTTGATCAATCACCTGAGGTCACTCAGTCAATAGACGAGGGAGTGCATCTTCTTGTTCTTAACGAATTAATTGAATATCTATGAGCTCGTTCGTACGACTCGTGAATAGCTTAATTGCGGAGAGGGGAAAGGGGACCTGAGACTGCAGCAGCTGGCGTGCATTGTGATACTTTCCAGTTTGAGCTTGTCTCTCGCTGTGATATCCACCATCTGCCGTCTGCAAAACAAGTCATTTATATACTGTCACTTCCAGGGGCGCCTTTATTTATCAAGTGACCACTATGCAAATCACCTGCTGAAGATTTGGCCCATCTAATTACCAAACGAAATCGTGAGAGGTTTGTTTTTCATCATTTTGAGAAAGACCAGGGCGATGCTTTTTTTTAAATTATTCTTCATCCAGCTGAGGGGATTTTTCTTTTAGCTGTCTTACACCACCTACTACTATTACCCTGAGAGATGACAGTACTGTTAGTTAGTTGCTGCTACTCAAGACTCCCTAATTGTGCACCCAGTTAATGTAGTCGCTATTGTGACATGTGAATGTATTTCTGCTGAAGAGAGAAATTGGCTCGGCTAATTCCGACTGATGTAGTGCTGATATGATGGGCACTAATTAAGACGAGCTTTCATACCTGTAATCATGTTACTCATTCCCAATGCATTCTTCCTCTCCCTGTAACATAAATAATAACCTTGTATATCTAAATCCCATATACTAAAACCAAGCAGTATCCTGAAATGCATTATGAAGAAGTCTATTAAAATGGCATTCTGATTTCCTTGCATGTACAAGTTTCAAATATTTATTCTGAAACTGATCATTTTTCAACAGCCCCCTACAAACCTGAAGAAAATAACAGTATTTCACCAGGCAGATTACAACAGGTGTATTGTACTTTAATGCTCTGCTGATTAAATTTAGTTAAGTTAAGACTAAGAAGTTAAGTTTAAAAACAATATTCATATCAGAGTCCATATCACTATGATCATTTTGTGGGTGATTTCCTGCAGGATTTATCGTACCAGGGTTACCACGCCTCCTGTCTGCGAGCTGCCTCTCTGAGCCTGTGAGGTGGAGCATGGAAAAGTTCCCAGTGAATGTCTCGCTTAGACCTCTCCTGAAATGTGACGATTGACTCCGGGGTATTGATTCATTGTGAGCCTGACAGGTGAAATTGCACACCCAGCATTAGTCATAACAATTAAGGCATTTGAAATGTCAATAAATTCATGAGAGATAATTTCCGCCCATGTGTCAGAAAGGAAATGATGACACCCTCTGACTTGCCGCCGGGCCTCTGGGTGAGGGCACGGTGACAGCTCTACCGGGCACACTGCCGGAACAGCAGTCCTCCGATGTGATGCTCCTCCTGACAGCCTTCTCTTATGGACAAACATGACAGCCACCCCTTGATTCAAACCCCGCTGAGTCACTCACAAGTAAACAGACAAATTATTCATCAGTGGGACTCCATTCCTCCTCAGCTGCCACTGCCCCTCCCGCCCCCTTCTCAATCGACAAAGACAACAAAGTGTGCTGTGGCTTGCCATTGAAGGGTTTGAAGCAGCTGAGATACACTAGACTTATCAAATTGAATTTCACCTTGATATTCTCATTGTGACGGGACACAAGTCTTTAAACGCTTGACCTCAATAATAAGAAACGTCCTTCATATGTATCACATAGAATAAGGAGTATGTGTGCATTGCCATTGATGAGGACTGCATTAGAGACAATCATGCTGGTGGACACATCATTTGAGACATTTCTGCTCCCGTGTACAGTAGTGCACATGTCAATTCCCGCTGTCACTCAAGAAACAACCTGAGGCTAATTCAATGTTAGTCCTTGAGGATTTAAATAAATCCAGATAAGCTTATCTTAAACACATTTCCATTGGCCAGGATGGGCCGGAGTGTCGCCACGTGGGAAAGGAAGACCGCAATTACATTAATAGCTTGTTTCTGCGTGTCTGGGTTGTTTCTGTGCTACTGTGATCTGTTTTTATAATCGGTTTATACTACTTAAAAGCCAAAAGTGCTTATTGAAAGCAATTTGCTTCTGTAATCTCCCGAGTCAGTCAAAAGGTGAAAGGTGAAGCAGCTTCATATTTGTAGTTGCCGCCGCCTAACTCAGGTGGCGTGACTCAGCGTGCTCCCACGCTGCTTAGTGGGTCACAGCGAGGCCGTGTTTGCATTCTGTCTGGCAGAGCTGTTGTGCTGCTGCATTGCATGAGTGCACTGGAGGATGCTGTTGGGGGGGGGTGCTCCACGCAGCCTCTCTTTTACCAGTTTGGGAACCAGGCAGCAGTTAGAGAGAGATGCAGCCAGCCACTCACCTCTGAAGCATTTTTGCCCAAATCACACGCGAACAAAGTCCTAGAGACAGACACTGTGTGTTATGATGGATGTTTGGTGCTCAACCAAGCGAGGCGCGTGTTGCTGGGAGGGGAGATCATCCAGATGGCTTTGGCAATAAGTGTCACTTATCAGCCAAAAAGCAGAGTCTGAACTGACTTAAACTAATGAAGTGCCTGTTAAGTGCTCCCCATCCCAGACTGAGATAGAGATATGTTTGTGACATACCTCAGAGAGGATTAGTACCTAAGAGAATATTGACACATTTGGATTATCCAGAACATAATCTTTAGTTAACCTTCAACAAGTCAGATCCCCTTTCCTCAAAACACACACACACAAACACACACACACAGATAGACATACAGAACACAGACACACACAGACAGACAGACGCACACAGACACACACACACCCTCCGCTTGCACTCTGGAAACAATTCTCGGGCATCAAGGTTGTCTAAGACTACCAAAATTGGACATACAGCAGCCCTGTTTCCCTGGTAATAGAATCAGCACCAGAAATATGGGGATGTTGTCCACATGGCCTCCTTTGCCTTTCTGATCTTTGTATCAAATTTCTTTATTTGAACAGACATTGTGACCCTCACCCCAAACCTAACCTTAAAAAGCCATAATGTCAGTTGCTTATTACTTGACGGACTGAGTTGTAAAGAAACACTGACTAGCACCTAATGGTTGCCAAATGTGCTCACAAACTCACAAGAACACTTTCACTGCTGTGGACAGCGCCTTTTTTGGTGCTGTGGAAGATAGGAAGTGACCGGGGGGTGTTGGTGGAGGCGACTGTTTGGCTTGCAGGTGGCCTGTCCTAATTCAGTATCACCTCCAAACTTTCCTTGCCACATCTCCCTCTGTGTCATGTGCTGCCCAATAGGTCCTTTTGATTGTGAGCGGTGTGTACAGGCGTGGGGAAAATGAAGGCAAGTCACCCAGGCAGCCAGAAGGGCGGGCGAAAGGCTGAGCGATGCATGTTCCATTGTGCACAGTGGCATTGACGGACATCTACAAGCTCCCCTCTGATGGTGGAAGTGGCTCCAGTCACATCAATCACTCCCACCGTGGAGTGCCCCACTTTCAGTCAAGCTCAGCAGCTCTTACTGCTTGTTTTTACCCTCACGCACTCGAGGCGAAGCTAATCTTTTGTCTATTTAAATGGAAGTTAATTTCTAATGATAGTTGAGATTCTTCCGGTGTGTTTTTTTTTCTTTCTTTCCTGTACTCAGGGTGTGTCACCAGAATCCATACTCCTATTTTGTACCCCATAAATCATCCTTCATCAAGGTTCCTCTGCCAATTTGTCTCGGACTGCTTGTGTGATTTTGTGCTCCTGTTTCCTACGTATGTTTGTGTGCATGGATGTGCTTTTCCCCTTTGTTTCAAGCACAATAACATCTGAAAGCAGGCCGGCCTGCTGCAGTCCTAGCTGGATGTCACTCCAGGTTAACATTTATGCAGTGGGGGCCCCTGCGCCTGGAAATGGGAATGGTTAACTGAAGCATGTTAATAGGAAAAGGCTTGTCTCTTCCATACTAACACTTGGATGACTCTGCAGGCTGTGGGGGGAAGGGGGAGCACCCAGGCGGATTGGGAGTGCTCCCCTTTCCCTTTACCTCCCCCTTTCCTCAGAGGCACGGCTGAGTTAGGATTTGCTTGCATTGTCAAGTAACGCATTGACCCATCACTTTGATGCATATTGATTGTGACAGCCGCTCTCTCTCTCTCTCCCGCAGGCCACAGAGGCACAGATCCAGAGCTTTGGACAGACGCCATCTCAGTTGCTTATTGAGCCACATCCTCCACGCAGCTCCGCCATGCACCTGGTGAGAGCAACTCGCATGCTGGGAAAATTCCCCGCACCTCTGGTGTTGGTGTGTGTGAGAGACGACGTGTGGACCTGTGCAAGCCTGAATGGTGTGGGCTTGCGGGGCCTGTATTTGTAGGTAGACACAAGATTAAGATAGATGTCCCAGATTTCTTTCTTTCTTCCTATTTCCCTCAATCCACTCTGTTATGTAACTATTTCAGAGCCTAACTCTTACCTCATGTAGGTCACAGACAGACAACACTTTTCTTTTATAGCTGTTACTGCTACTAGCAGTGTGGTGTAAAGGGAAGAGTGCTCCCTACTGGCCTAGTGGCTTCCCTCTCTCTGCTTTAAGCTGCTCTTCCCTGTCTAATCCATGTAATACTCAGCCTAGCCCTCATTATGCCGACATGGCCCTCTCTGTTTCTCTCTCCCTTCAAGAAACTTTGTAAGGCAGATTCCTTTGAGACCTTTTAGTGAAGTTTTCAACTTTTGCCACAGATGTAAATGTTTTCATCCATTTCTGTCACAAGCCTCTAAAATTAAGGACAAGATGAGAGCTGAAACTAGTTCGAAACTCCAAAGTATTGTCGAGATCACTGTGTCCTCCATTTCTTTTACTCCTGCTACACTTTAACTTTAATCCAGGGTTGTTAAGGTTGAGCTGCGTTTTACAGTGGGGAAATGAGCCCGTCTTTTAAAAAGAAAATGTAATGCTCCTTCTTTGTGGACCAAACTCAGTCTTTCTGATACATGTGTATCATGTTCGCACCATCTCACGTGTACAACCTACTCCATCCCAGTTTTCCGTGTCTTTCCCTTGTCTGACCAGTCCCTCGTCTGACTGTGTGTCTGAACCTAGTTTTTCCTCCAACCTCCACACTAACTGCCTCTTTCCATTCTTTTTCTCCCATTACATCTTCTACATCCCTCTGTCTTCCGGCTGCGCCCCCTTCCTCTTCCTGCTCCACTGTCCTTGTACTCCTCCTCTCCCGCCATCTCATCCCTTCATCCTTTTACACTCCGTCTTCCCTCTCTTCCACTCAATAGTGTTTCCTTCCACAGAGTCCTCTCATGTTCAAGGACCAGATGCAGCAGGACGTCATCATGGTGTTGAAGTTTCCGTCCAATTCGCCGGTAACGCATGTGGCCGCCAACACCCTGCCCCACCTCACCATACCCGCCGTGGTCACTGTCACCTGCAGCCGCGTATTCGCTGTCAACCGATGGCACAACACCGTCGGTGAGTGGAGCTCAACACACAAGGCAGGTGATGTGTTCAATCACATGCCCCTCGTAAAAAAAGAAAAGAAAAGTGCCACACCTCGTGCGATACCTACCACAGCAGCGGCCCTGTAAAATCACTTCATCAACGTCACACACAAACCTGCCCACCGCTCATAATAGAGCTGTAGCCAGCTGGCTGTGTGAGAGGCTAGCACCTCCTAGGTAAGCTGACCATGAGTGTTTCCACATGTTCCTTTTCAGACATGTGTGAACAACATTACCCACAGAGCCCCTCCCTGAGAATCAGCCTCACCTCGGGGTCAGAGGGCCAAAGCAATGGTTACTAGGAAATTAGGCCGCAACTGCACCACATTCTCCTCACACGTCCCCATCTGTCACTGCGGAGACACACTGAGCCCAGGACCAAAGAGTCGGCACTGTGTGGCTGCTCTGGCTGCTCCCACACTAATGAACACAGCTGCAGCACCCTTGCCATCCTGTCGCAGAGGACGGAAATGGGGTTTGGCTTTTTCAAAATAACGATGATAATAAGGCCTCCATATTTTCAGATGTGTTGCTGTTTCGAAACTGGCTCCAGATAAAGATTGCACGGATAAGATGTCTCCATTCTGTTTGACACTATACAAACAAAGCCCAGCAAGAAAGACAGAAATCTTTCTTATTAGTCTTGCATTGCTAGACTTAAGTCCACAAGACTTAGACTTCTCTTTATTAATCCTTTTGGGATGACGCCCACAAGGAAATTTAAATTTCCAGCTGCAGTTTTCAGCAAGAAAAATACAGTATAGAGAGATAAAAGACAGAATAAAGATAACAATAATAACAGTAATAATAGTAATAACAGTAAAACCTTTGGCTATAAAAAGACATTTACCATAAATCATCGGTCAAGTGTCACAACGCTGTGGAGTAAAGTTTGGTTACACCACACATACAGTCCATTATGGAATAGGCGGGGAAAAAAAACGCTCTGGGTTGTTTTCGTTTCTTTAAACCAATCACAATCGTCTTGGGCGGCGCCAGGTTCCGTAAGCAGTCACTGTGGCTCGGCAAATAGTCCCGGGCAGAAACCAGTTTTGGTGGAACATTTGCCAACTGCAAAAGTTATAAAATGTTTACACAACACAGTAACAGTGTTACTGGATACAAAGTGTATCGCTTGGTGTATTTTGTCCACAGCAATCCCCCAACCAATCAGGCATGTTCTGAGGGGCAAAGCATGACATCTCAGGCTCTATCCTGGAAATGTACTGTACTTGCGTTAATCCCCACTGCTTTCTGATGGACCTGATGGAGGTCTGTGTGTAAGCATGCACACCAGCAGAGGTGAGAAATAGCCTTAATCTTTAATATACTTATGTTTCCCTGCCTGAATCCAGGTCTCCGGGGAGCACCAGGCTACTCTCTTGAGCAGGCCCATCACCTCCCTATAGAGATGGACTTTCTGGTTGGTGAGTAGGCGTCCTTGTTTTGAGTGGAAAATACAGCATTGAAGCAAGAAAGTTGACCACTGGCATTTATATGCTTTATTTTAGCTGTAAGGGTCTTAATAACTTAATAACACAAGTTCTGTTCTGTTTTATTCCCAACAGCCAACAATACTGGAAGCAACAAGCGCCAGATCACAGACCTAGTGGACCAGAGCATCCAAATCACCACACACTGTTTTGTGGTGACAGCTGACAACCGCTACATACTGGTGTGTGGCTTCTGGGACAAGAGCTTTCGTGTGTACTCCTCCGAGACAGGTAGGTTACAGTGTAAACTCTATTTTCTATAGAGGTGTGCACTGACGTGTGGAGGACCGAGCGCTATAATGGGAATAATACAGTATTGTTGCTGTTCTCTCCTGACGAGCCTTGTAGAGAAAGTGAAAACTGTGCTGCAATATGCTGGGCCTCATTTCTGCTAATTTCTTTTCTATTGATAATGACTCAGTGGCAACAAGATCATAATTTACTACATTTTGACAAGCTGCATTTAATGTCCAAACTTGGGGATCGCGATGAATTTCACAAGAGGATTGAATGGATAAGTAAAAACGTCTGTTTCTTTTCTCTTATGAAATACTAGATACTTTGACCTATTCTGGCCTCTAAAAATTCTTCAAACATTACAAACCAAGAGAGAAAAATCACTCTTGTGGGTTGAACTGCCTCACCCTGTCCACACTAAAGCCTTAATGTGTAATGACGGGTCTCAAGCAGACGTTTTATTTGAAGAGGTCACAAGCCAAAGAGGCTGGGACCGACTGATTTAACCATACTGAAAACATTTTTCACTATCCCATACAATACTCCCTCACAGTCAGTGGAGCTTTCAGAACAGCAGGAGTAGTTTTATTATGTCGCATTTCAGGAACTTCTGACTTAACAGTTTTTGCCAACGTCGAATACTGCTGTGCATATTTTTTATTTAGGCAAGCTGACCCAGATAGTTTTCGGCCACTGGGACGTAGTGACATGTCTGGCCAGATCAGAGTCTTACATCGGAGGAGACTGCTACATCGTCTCTGGGTCCAGGGATGCTACACTTCTGCTGTGGTACTGGAGTGGACGGCACCATATTATCGGCGACAACCCCAATAACAGTAAGTAAAGTACACACAGTTACTCAGTATACACAGTAGCAATGCCCTCTCAACAAAGTTACGTATCAGTATTTCACCTGCTCTCGTATAAGTCTGTGTAGGTGCGTCAGTGTATTGTTAGTATATTCAAAAAGAGCCTTTGATCAACACTGGAAAAAATGCTTTCTACCCTAGAAATCAAATAATGTGGAGAGACACGGAGAAGATAACGTATCTGCACTGTAGTTGTGATATATTAGTGTGATTTATGGCATTAAGCTGTTCTGCTTTCAAGTAGAAGACTCCAGATGTCTTGGCTTTCATAATAGTAGACCCCAGTGTGTGATTTCTGCTGCTCAGTTCATTTAGTTGCTCATTCTCACTGATTGGCTGTGTTCAAAACAATCCATCAGGGTAGGGGAAACAGACATCACAGCACTGTACAAGGAGGAGCACCATATATGGTATGGAAAAGAAAAACTGAAGACGAGGAAGAGTTCATTATTATTTTATTTCTGGATGACAATACAGTGTGTTTGTGTCTGTGTGTGTGTTAGAAGATCTCATGTTTCCAATTGTTACAGATTATACAGCTCCAGATTAGTTTTGAGTGTTCTCTAATTAACTTCACTGAGGCTCCGACAGTTAATTAAGAATTTCAGCTTGGTTGCCTCCAATTAGCAAGGGGCAATAGCACTTGTGTTACTGCAGCAGGAAAACAGTATTCCCCTGATATTCCCACTACAAGTGCTTACAATGCATCTGCAATGGACAAAAAGGGAAGGAAACTACATAGCTCGTCTCAACAAACAAAAGACAGGATGCGTTTTCACTCAGTCGAATCCCTTCGAATGTCTTACCAATATGTCGTCATTTCAGAAACACTGTGGAGGCAGCAGATGATAATCTGGCTTGCTTTAGGAAATTCTGAGAAATAACGCTGTGGGATCCTGGAGGGAGTTTATAAAGGAACAGGGGCCGTGCAGAGGTATCAGCTCAAAGTCATTTATAATGATCCTCAGGGATAAACCACTACCGCCCTTTTATATTTTCACACTCGAAGCCCTCAGATGAATGTCATATACCACACAGAACACCAAAGTCCTCTTTATTCCCGGACTTATTTCCTTATTCCTCATTGAACAATCCTCTCCACCAGTCTCATTCTGATGATTTCGTGCCTATTATATTTTCTATAATGCTGGTTGAAGGTTGTGTGAATATGTGGCAGCAACCCTCTGGATCACTGCTTCCTCGCCCTGTAGATGTGGAGTGCCAAAGAAATTGATTTCACCCGCACCCGAAAAGGCTGCATATGTCTTAAACGTGTAATAATTAAAATAACTTCCAGCTCAATCATGGCCCTGCCTCTCAGGCTCAGCCCAACACACCGGTGCAAGGGGATATTTGCACCGGGTAATTGTGGTGGCTGACTTGGTCTCGTCCCAAGGGTTAGGAGAGGGTGGGGGGGTGAGGTTCGAGGTACAGGCTGATTGAATCTTTTGTCGGGTAGGTGAGCCGCATAAGGTCCCTTTTTCCCCCCTGGAGGCTTTTTTTGACACTTGTCCTATTCAGCTTCCCTCAGCAGTGGGTGCTGGGACTGACAGCGCTGCTCAGGTTCCTGGTCTCTAAGGGACTGTGGTGCATCGATCACAGTACAGCTCACTGACTGGACCGCTACAGCTGCAGAGGTGATATGCTGGGGGGGGGGGGCGTCTGACACACGTCCACATCATGTAACTGGACGTTACTGTCATCCAGGTGGATAGAGAAACTTTCACTGAACTTTTGAGTGTTGTGTGGACGCCAGCAGCCACATAGTGAGTATTTAATGTTTGACTTGAGTTTGCCATCACTAGTGGACTGAGAGGTGGTGAATACTACGGGCCCACCCAAACAGCAGTAGGATTATTTTCTTTATAAAATAATAAAACCAAATATAAATTAAATCAAACACTAATTTGGGTGCCTAAAGCATTTTTAGTTGACTCAGAATTCCTATCTACCCCTTTCTCTGTTATATTTTAATACTTACATGTAAATGTACATTTAGAGCTTCTTTGGGTTTCTCTGCTTCTCATTGGCTGCATTTGGTTTGCATTTCTTTCTTTGTTGTTAAATGGAGATAATTTCCACTGCTGATATTAATTTATTGATGGATTCAACGGGTTTGACTCTCTGTAAGACACTGCAATAGTTAGGGACATGATGTGGGTTGATTCAGTATTGGTGATCATAGCCTTTTCAGAAAGAGACTAGAGGTTGCCTCCGGGTGCTGTGCAACCCCCCTCACTAACCTCGCCCCTGGCCATCATCAATCATGTGACACACGGGATGAAATCAAGTGGCGTGGCTGCCATCCCTTCATTTACATAACAATTCAAAGGGACCTCCCTGCTAGCAGATGCGCGTCACAATCACCGTGCTTGTGTTTCTTTGATTTTATTGCCTGATGAACGTGTGGTAGTTATGTTGTAGACCATTGGACAGAAATCCCAGTTCAGAAATTCAGATTAGCTGCTCAGGTATTCTGATTGTTTAGATGATGGTTTCAGAGTCAGACGATCTTAAATCAACCAAGTCAACTGTTTTATGATGTACGTGTCATCTTTTAGGTGACTACCCAGCACCACGAGCAGTTTTGACGGGCCATGACCAGGAAGTTGTGTGTGTGTCAGTCTGCGCAGAGCTGGGCCTGGTCATCAGCGGAGCCAAAGGTAAGTGTCTCCCTTTAATGTTATTGTCATCAGAGAGGAGGTCAGGGATGAATTGGTATACATACTTTAGACTACCAGTCTATTACCAACCCACATAGATTGACAGGTGTTTGTTTCAATGAACACTCTAGACCTGCATGTGTCCATACCATACCAATAGAATATGTTTTCTCCCGGATACCGATTCCAATACTTTAACTAGCGTATCATCCAATACTAAGTACTGATCCAATACCAGTGTGTTAGAAATATATGGTAACACTTTATAATAAATATATGAAGCAATAGTTAGCAGCTGCATACTAATAACCCTAGATGTATTTGATACAGTGCTGCTCATGAGTATAGGAACCCCAGCTAAAGTTGAATAAAAAAATTATCTTTTGGAAATTGATCTTAAGGCCTTAATTTAAAAAAAAATGGAAAAATCCAACCATTAAGTACACCAATTTGCTTTTTTTGAATAAAAAATGTATCTTAAAAAATAAATGTTCTTAAAATACAGGGGGCATAAGTATAGACCGCCCTATGTTAAATTCCCATAGAGGCAGGCAGAGCTTTATTTTTAAAGGCCAGTTATTTCATGGATCAGGATACTGGGGATCCTGACGAAGTTCCCTTGGCCGTTGGAATTAAAATATTCCATACACATTATCACATACCTAGAGATTAGGATGGTTTTATTTCAGTTAGCCTAATAGCAGGTTTGATTTGCATTGAGAGATGATTTTATAGAAGGTTCCCCACTGTCTAACTGCTCTCATTGTTGTGTGGCCTAGCTGGGGTTAAAGCCTTTTTAAAACATAAATAAATACACACAGAGAATGCCATAGAGCTTTCTTTTATTTTGTAGTTTGACAGTCAGCCATAACCAAAACAATAATAAAAATAACATATTTTAAAGTAGATTTTCTTTGGGAGTAAATGATGCATCGGATCTGTGCATAGAATTGAATATTCACTGATACTAATACCAGCATTTTAGGTAATATCTGAGGCATTTTTGACTACTGTAATTGGTATCACAACAACTCTGTGTACCCAGCTGCACATGCAAGCGCCTCACAGAAACAGCCAGGACCACGAATCTCTGCATGCTAGAACTGCAGAAAGTAAATTCTCTGATTTTATAATGGTTTACATGAGCACAGTTTGTCATAGCTTGTGCATGTTTGGGTTGGCAGAGGGTCCATGTCTGGTCCACACCATCACAGGGGACCTGCTGCGGGCTCTGGAGGGGCCAGAGCACTATCGGTGCCCACGGCTCATCTCAGTGTCCAGTGAGGGCCACTGCATCATCAACTATGAGAGGGGCTGCTTCTGCAACTTCAGCATTAATGGAAAGCTGCTTGCACAGATGGAAGTCAATGATTCCACCAGGGTAAGCTGATATTTTTACATCGAGATAATCCATTAGAGCTATGGATGTATCTTTACAAAGATTTAGGGACTTTACATATAGTACGCTTTGATTCAAATACTGAATCAGTTTGCAAAAACGATGATTGTTATGTACAATAGGATCTTTATTGATGACTGCCTGAATCAATGTTTTGCAGGAGAAATTCAAGATGTTGAAGCTATAGCGTGTAGTTTGTCACTCTCATGGAGAATTCTACGTGATGACAACACTGTCGGTGTGTCCACACGATACAAGCCTTCTGTGACCGCACACTGCCCCTCTTCCCTGCAGTAGCTTGTAGCTAAGGAGGTTACGGTGAAGGAAAACATGATAGAGAAAGTTGTGTGCAGCGGATCGTTTTAATTAGCTTTGTAGCAACTCTTTTGGCAACGGCTTAAATGTTGGTTATTAATATTAAAAACTTACGCACCAAAGATTTAATACAGTTATTACAATAACCTATCTTAAATGTGTACAAAACTGCACTTCATTGTCATGAGTTTCCTCCACAAATAACATTTTTACATTATGCAGCAAAACAACTTCCCCCCAAGTTGGAAGCTCTTTATATACAGCCTATGGTTAAAAGTGACATGTTGAATCCTTCTCTGTCCCTGCTGTAGGCTATTCTCCTGAGCAGTGATGGCCACAACCTGGTCACAGGTGGGGATAATGGCGTGGTGGAGGTGTGGCAGGCCTGTGACTTCAAACAGCTCTACGTCTACCCTGGCTGTGATGCTGGCATCCGAGCCATGGACCTATCACACGATCAAAGGTCAGACTGGGCCACAGAAAGCCAACCTAATTAACTGTCTCCCACTCATTATTTAGCACAGTTTCTCAGAGAGTCCAGGCCAATGGCCTTCAGAAACATTTGATGCCGCCCCTGAAGGTAACATCAAATGTATGCATTATATTTTAATCATCCAGTCCTTTTTAACACATTCAATAGCTTACAGTACATTTAAAACACTCCTCGGCAAGGGCACCGTCGCTGCATCCGGCGCTTACAACACCACCCAAGGCAATTGGTTAAAACAAATGCAAACAATCCAGAGAATTTCTCCCTCTATCTCAGAATGATCAGCAGTGTAGCCAGACTCCAGTGCTGTGGAGGTAGGTCTGGCTAGGCATGACAACTAGTAACACCCAACAAGTGTTGCAGTAATTACGTTTTGTCATCAACGTTCATGATGGTAGCTGAAGCTAGCAATCTCAGTGGACGACTTGGTAGTTTAATGTAGAATTTTGTTATGATTTATAACAGCAGATTGGCACACTAAAACTTTGAGAACCCAATATACAGGCACATTTTCTGCTTTAAAAAGGTTCTCGGATGAGGTGAATTCAGGAAATAGACATTGTACCTTATTAATCTTAATTAATCTACACCAATTACAACGGAGATATAGATTAAAGAAGCAAAGATCTTTTTGACTCTGAGGTAAAACAAACTAAGTCATATCCAATGGTGTGTGTTGGACCAATATAAAGGACATGACTGGTGTGTACTATAAGTAATGAACTCTTTGAGTATTCATGTCACGTGCCTTTTAGTTAGTGGAAGAGTGCAGGCTCTTCCTCAGAGCCTGCAGTTGCCATAGAAACCACATTTTTAGAGTTTTCCCCTGCTAGTGCACTTATTTTAGCACAAAGTTATCAGACGTGTATTGTACAAGTCTATTGGCCGGTTTTCATTAACGTTTGCATTCTGCAAGATTCGTCAGGAGTTGTGTAATGGGCGGCGGGACGGCGACAGTGTTCGCTCTGAGGCCATAAGCCTGACGTCAGCATGTGACCCTGGCAGTCAAGAGAGTTGGAACATTCAAGCTGCACTTCACAGCCACCGGGCGAACCCCCCTGAGCACTTACAGTCCGGTTCAAAACAGAGGCCTCTTTCTTAAGCAAATTAATTCTGCTCCATCATGACTGACTGCATGACCTGTTAAGGTAGGCAGAGGATGGTGAGATAGAGGCTGACATTTTCTAAATAACATCAGGGACTATAAATTAAGCACTGCATGACATGCTATTTTTAAAATTTCTATCAACACCACTTAACATATCTCTTCAATGAAATATTTTAAGAACCCAGTTATAATCTTTTTCCTCAGTAAGTTGACATTAGGTAACATAAGGGAGCCATTTACAGAGGGGCTTTCTGCAGCAGCTCTCTGCGCTTGAACATTTAAGCCCTTGGGGTGTAGCAGTATAAGCCGACCCTGTGAAATCAACTGCTTTTCCTACAAACCAGTCAGCCGTGGACACGGGGAAAGGGGTTGCAGAACTCGATGGTGTTGTCAGACGACTCCCGAAATCTACTGTCACAGCCCCTGCTGACCTCCTCTGCTCGTTTCATTCACCACTATAGACATTTTCACAAACTGGAAACAATCACTTATTACATGTTGGTTCCTTGAATTACCTTTAAATTAGAATACAATACACATTAGACACTGGCCCATGTATGGAGAGACGTTGGTCTGCAATCCTAATGCAAAGCAGGAAAGAACGCATTAGTGCATTCATGGCTGTGACACTAGTGGCCAAACACATTCTTAATCCCTCTTCATTTACAGAGCTCTCCCCAATGCACCGACAGTCTGACGCACTCATTTTGAAGTACAACCATTGTTTTAAATGGCCAAACATGCACCAAAAAAGTTATGATGGACATCAAACTGCTTTGAAACCTCAAAATGAGGACCCAGCACAACCAAAGCAGTTTTTTAGCTGAACTACATGTTTGGAGAGAACTACTGTAATACGCGCTCTCTCTTTTTTTCTAGCTAACGTCCTGTGATGTGACTAGCGTGCGCACATCGCCATGTTGATGCTAAAACAATATTGTTCAGTCCTAGCCTATAACCTTGTTTTGTAGTCTAAAGTGATTACTATAAGTGAAAATTAATGAACACAACTTAATATAATTTAAAAACTAGAAAATAGGTTTACTTCAGGAAAAGTGTGTGAATATCGAAAAGCTAAATTGCTAAACTGGATAGTTGGAAAAAGTGGGGGATGGTTTTAATTAGTATGAATTCCATTGAAAAGTTGGATAACACCATAGAATAAAGTGTTAAAAAGATTCCGCAAGGTGAAATTCATTTTGTACTAATTTTCACTCTGTTAGTACAAATGCAGGGCTGAATTACACACGAGCTCCGAGCCAATACATGTTCATACTACTTGTCAACATACCATACTGTGACTTTTTTCGACATGCTATAGTGTTAGGATGGTTGTAGCGCAGTTGGGTTGGGAATCAGTGGGTTTTTATAACTTCTTTAGACATACTACAGTATGACTTTGTCGACATTCTATACTACAACAGTTTGAATCTTTGACATGCTGTAGTGTTAGCTCAGTCGTTAGAGACTATTGACTATTATATGAAGGTTGATAGGTGTAGAATGTACTTTTTTTTAAATCACTAAACATACTACACTATGCCTTTATCATATAGTGTGAGGGTTACTTGTAACTCCCTCGTTTGAGAGTTGGGTTGGGAATCAGAGGGTTGCCAGTTCAAGTCATAATATTTTAGTCCATAAGGACTAAAATATGGAGCTTGGATTGCTAGCTCAGGACCTATAGAGCTATAGATCTGAGCATGTGTTCAGCCCCGTTTTAAGACAAGACTTTTTTTAATCAATTTAACATACTTTTTCTATGACCTTTTGTTGACAGACCATGCTATAGCATTAGGGGTAGTTCAGTCAGTAGAGGGTTGGGAATAAGGGTTCCCGTACACACTAAAATATAGAGGATTGGATGACTTTTTTTGACGTGCTATAGTGTTAAGCAGAGTTGGGTTGTACGGACTCAAATATGGAGATTGGATTGGCAGCTGTAGAACTATAGGTCCTGGGCATGTGTTCAGCCCTGTGTTTACTTGACATACTATGACTACTTTTTTTCCGGCATACTTTATCTTTTGTCATACTATATTATGACTTTTTTTTCAACATGTTATAGCATTAGGGGTAAGTGTAGCTCAGTCGGTAGAGGGTCCCTATACAGACTAAAATATAGAGATTGGATGACTTTTTTCGACATATTGTGACTTTTGATAACATATCTGACATACCATAGCATGACTTTTTGTCAACATACTATACTGTGACATTTTTTTCACCTCGACATTCTATACTAACTTTTTCATCCCCTTTTTTCGACATGCTATAGCATTAGGGGTAGTTGTAGCTCAGTCGGTAGGGGGTTGGGAATAAGAGTACCGACTAAAATATAGAGCTTGGATTGGATGACTTTTGTCAACAAAGTCAGATTATGTCAACTTCTTTATAAATTTTAAAGACGTCAAAGTATAGTATGTTCAAATAAGTTTTAAAGTTGACATACTATAGTATGTCGTTTTTATCACTTTTTCAACATGCTATACGATGACTTCTTTATAACTTATTTTGACATACTCTGACACACAGTGTGTGAGATATATATCTGTCTCGATCTATATCTCTATATGACAGTTGCAAAAACAACAACAGGGCTGAATTACACACATGCTCAGAACATATACATGCTATATACAGCTACTAACCCAAGCTCCGTACGGGGAATTGATCTGGCAACCCTCAGGTTCCAACTCAATTGATGTTGCGATTCTCTACCGCAATTTTTTGTGGTTGTTGCACAGATGAACCATGATGGAACAAATTGGCAGTACCAGACAGAGTTTTTTAGATTGAGCCTCCAATGAAGTAAAGGGAGCGTATCTTAGCATATTTTAATTGTTCTAGGTTTGCAGAGTAATACTATAGTATGTTGAAAAGTCTGCAAGGGGAAATCCACAATCTTGGAGCTGTGTAAACGTTTTTTAATGTCCGAACCCAGAGTGCCTGTTTGTGACAAAGAAACTATGTAAAATAATTAATCAAAATTGTCACATTTGATGTGCATGGTCAACCCATGTCATAGCTACAAAAAAAATTGTGATGCTGCAGTGGATAACACATGCCTTTAGTGAGGGAGATCTGGGTTCAAATCCAACTGCGATACGTGGACCAATGTGTCCCTGAGCAAGACACTTAAGCCCTAGTTGCTCCAGAAGCGTGCAATCTCTAATATATAGCAATTGTAAGTTGCTTTGGATAAAATCGTCAGCTAAATGACAGGCGATGATGTAACAAAATGACCAAATTGTGGTTTTCTATTATTCCACATTTTAGTACGGTGAATCTAATGTTTTGTTTTTTCATTGTTTTGTTGCTCTTTAGGACTTTGATCACAGGCATGGCCTCTGGCAGTATCGTGGCGTTTAACATTGATTTCAACCGGTGGCACTACGAGCATCAAAACAGGTACTGAGCAGAGACAGATCCACACCGAAGAAGGCAAAGCTGAGTGTTAAGAGTAGCACTAATCAACCAGTGATCAAGCTGTGCTGCAGAAGAATCACAAAGCATGGAGAAGATGCAGTGTGACACTAAACTGACACTAATGAAGAACAAGGGTGCTTACATGTGTTCATCTCCTCTATGGCAGACCTGTTGCTCAACAATCTGGATGCATGCTCTGTTGGTTTTCATGTTGCGACCAAACACCAGCTGATGCATTTCCCCAACTGAGTCAAGCAGGTCTGTTCTGGGCAAGGAGAAGTTAACACAATTACACAGTTAATAAAACATGCTTAATGTAAGCTATTGAGTTCCTGTTTTAAACTGAAAATGCAACACAAAAGGTTAGGAACATTTATACAACATTTGTATGGCAGATACATATCTCACTTGGAACATTTTCTAGAAAATAAAGTTATCCTGTACTGTAAATATTGACAGTGTAAAGTGTTTCTTCCCGGTAAAGGTTGAGATAAAGATCAAAATGCTGTTAGACTAGCCACCGTGTTACTATCATTTCCATCATGCGAGCCATGTATAAATGTTCAAAATGTGTTCATTGGACTTGAGATATTAGTTGGTTAGTAATACATGTTCATGACCATTGTTTGCTCAGTTTTCAACAGTGGTCAGATGTCTGTGTATGTAAAAAGACAATTTTTGTTGTGTTTGATTGTTTGGAAGAAAAGTGAAATTCAGTGTAAGCATAGTCTTTTGTGAAATGTTTTCCATCATGTCAGCAAAAATAGGATAAATTAAATTGAGGACTGTTTATTAATGGCAAACAATTCAAATGATTTACTGCAAGATCTTAAAATAATTCACGTTGGACATTCAAAACACAAGTAATCAGTCTTTTGTTCTTTTTGTTGTTAAGGCATCTTCAAAAAACATTTGGAAGATAATATCTCATGACTGTTAAGGTGTTTGTGGTAAAGCTGTAAGACATTTCAAATACAACTGTCTACAATGTTTGGCGTTGCAAACATTAGTACTGTTACTTGTGCATCTCAGTTTGCTCGTCCATTTTAAATCTGTATTCATGAACACCAGTTCATGCTGAAACACCATGCATTAGTAAGCAATATGACGACTTGGTTGTTGAAAAGGTCCTAGGATTTCAGCTGAGTGACAAATAACTGATTTAATAATACAACAGGATAGTGTTTAAAAATGATCTATTTTTGGTGATGTGAATGCTATTGTGTCCACATTTAATTGCAGAAATTGAGAAGTCTGTTGCTGTGGGCTGACGGTTTAAAATGAACAAATATGCAAATACATTTTGAGTTTGCGTTTCGATTTTCTAGTGGTGTCTCAAGACACCACCCTACCCAAAGCCAATGTTTTGCATGCTAAGAGCTACCGAAGGCATTACTGTGCTTTCCTGTAAAATCATATTATTGCGAATTAAAATTACTTGACAATTATTTTGTTAATGTTGGAATTGAGCTTTGCATTTTGATTTCATGTATTTTAGTTGTATTGCTTTTGCATAAGTTTTGAAAGAGGAATGTTTAAAGAATGTGATATCAAAAATAACTAAATTAAGCTGCTTTCATTATGTTTTGTTGTTTTTAATAAAAGTGAATAAACATACCAGTATTTCTTGTTAAGCTTTTACTCGAACATTCATGCATGTATAAATGCTAATTCCTGATAATGTGTATAACTATGGCTCAGTAAATATATACATAAGTTAATCAGGGTTAAATGTTGAAAATATGTTAGGCTTGTATTTGATTAGACTGCCACCTGCTGTCTTCATTTGTTGTTGCAGGTTTAATGGGTCCACCACAAGACATCTTGCAAAAACAGCTACTGACTAATTAAATCCTTTTTATTCCCAGGTTTAGTTTCTTCACAGAGTACATTGTTTGTAAGATGCTTTTTAACAATTTATAATTTTTTTAAATACATTTTCTTTAATTATAAAGTGTTTTTTGTACTTATTTAGATTTTTAAGGTCCTTGGAATATAGATGAACAATATAGCATTCCCTTTCTCCATCTGCTTCCACTAACATTCCCAGTTGTCATACTCCATTTAAACATGACATGCTTTTCAGATGACAAACAGCAGATAAAACACATTCCCAAAAAGTCACTATCCCAACTTGCTTTCCTTGTGCTTTTTGGTCCCTCCCTTTGATTCAAAAACGTAAAAGCCCTTTTACAACAAAGTCAGCAGTGCTATATTACATTTGAGATAAAATAGCTATGTACATGGCTTAACTTCGCCGTGGTATGACTATAATCTGCCTTAACTGAAATGCATTCACCAAGACAGCACATACAATGACAAGAGGAACGGTTTCATATCTGACAGGTGAGGACAACTGATTTAAGATGCACATTAACACACATACAGGTTACATTCTCTGATGAAGGGAGAAGGAAATTCACATCCATGAATATTAGGTCTCTGGTAAACCAATGTATGAACTGGTCAGAGAGCACACACCACATACAGTCTAGTGAGCCAGACTTCTTAGTCATGTTTGATCTGATTATTATTTTTAAAAAGTCCAACAAATGTACTGACAGCATTAACAAATATTAAAAAAGTATGTGTTATCCTGGAAGCACTGTTGTGTTTACGACATTTAATATCTCTCTCTCTCTCTAGAGGTGTGTTGGCTGCCAACAATAACGACAAGCAACAGATCCATTCTAACTCATTTCAGCATTTCAAAAGGACAAATTTGATACTGTGCTCATTGGGCAGTACACCTAATTGCACTTAAATCCATGTGTGCTAAGCCAAGGCTCTAAACATGCACTTACTACCAACTACACAGCACTGACATTGAACGGTA
The DNA here is from genome assembly GCF_013103735.1 of Etheostoma cragini. NCBI lineage: Eukaryota > Metazoa > Chordata > Actinopteri > Perciformes > Percidae > Etheostoma > Etheostoma cragini. The sequence goes on along the minus strand of NC_048409.1, from coordinate 4,700,655 downwards.
CCACCACTGAATTACAATCACAGACGTGTAACAAATCAAGTGTTTCAATAATCATTCTCAAGCACTCCGGTGAGCTGATCTAGCAACAGTCAAACAATAGTGTCCTTAAATCACTTAGAGTCATGCTACTGGCTGGTAAGACAATGTTGTCCAACACACAAGAAGTTCTGTTCATTACAGATAATTCTGATGGTATAATTTAGCAGCATGTCTTTTTTGGTGTCTCAAGTCCTCTTAAACAGTGTGTCTAAAGTTTATGCACTTCAACAGCACAGAGTGAGCTAGATGTCATATAGCAAAAAGGTGACTTAGAGTTGCATTTGTTGTGTTTTTTTAAACAAATGTGTGTTGAAACCAGGATAATAAGGTGAATGTACGGTCAGGTCACAAAACCATGAAATTATATGTTTTGCATTTACAGTGGCTTGAATAAGTTTACACACCCATGCTAAAGTTGACTAGAAAGAGCAATAAAATAAAACATCTTTTGGAAATTGATCTTAATGCCTTGATTCAAAACATTTATGAAAATCCAACCTTTTTAGGACACCCATTTGCTTTGTTAAACGTATTGTAAATAAATAAATAAATAAATAAATAAAAGTTCTTCCTTAAAATACAGGTGGGCATAATAATATACACAACCCTATATTTAATTCCTATAGAGGCAGGCACATTTTTATTTTCAAAGGCCAGTTATTTCATGGATCCAGGATACTATTCATCTTGATAAAGTTCCCTTGGCCTTTGAAATTAAAATAACCCCACATCATCACATATTCTTCACCATTGATAGAGATTGGCATGGTGTTATTTCAGTGAGTTTAATAGCTGGTTTGATTTGCATTGATGATCAATTGAAAAGTTCCCTATGCTTGTCTCTAGGTATGGTGAAGGGTATGTGATGATATGGGGATATGCCATTTTAATTCTGTCTTGAAACTTATTCAAGCCATTGTAAGTGCTTCATGAAGCAGGTCATCTCTTCTGCAGTATACAAAATAAACCAGTAGAGGGTTCTAGAGTACTACAATGATCCAGTGCTTGTTTTGTAGAAATCAGGCTTTTTTCAAAAGGTGGTCTAAGACAGTCCAAAATTATAGTAAACATTAACACCTGACACCCATATCTAGAAACTGGAGTGCTGAAACTGTAAAGTCACTAAGTATAAACTGTTAAACTACTCCACAGACAATAAATTGGGAAATGACACTGAGGCTACATTTACATTACTACATTTTGGTTTTTACGTAGAGTTTTGCTGAAAGCGATTGACATGCACACAAGTGTTTTTAGCTCCAGTAGCATAACTAATCTCCCAAACTGCAACATTCTCGTCTGCTGGCCACATGCTTTCAACTGGAGGCAGCATGTACAGTGAAGAAAACAAGTATTTGAACACCCTGCTATTTTGCAAGTTCTCCCACTTAGAAATCATGGAGGGGTCTGAAATTGTCATCGTAGGTGCATGTCCACTGTGAGAGACATAATCTAAAAAATAAAATTAAAAAAATCCAGAAATCACAATGTATGATTTTTTAACTATTTGTATGATACAGCTGCAAATAAATAATAAAACACCTGTCTATCAGCTGAAATTCTGACACCAAAAAAGACCCGTTAGTCTGCCTTCAAAATGTCCACCTCCACTTCATTTATTATCCTAAATTAGATGCACCTGTTTGAGGACTTTAGCTGCATAAAGACACCTGTCCACCCCATACAATCAGTAAGAATCCAACTACTAACATGGCCAAGACCAAAGAGCTGTCCAAAGACACTAGAGACAAAATTGTACACCTCCACAAGGCTGGAAAGGGCTACGGAGAAATTGCCAAGCAGCTTGGTGAAAAAAGGTCCACTGTTAGAACAATCATTAGAAAATGGAAGAAGCTAAACATGACTGTCAATCTCCCTCGGACTGGGGCTCCCTGCAAGATCTCACCTCGTGGGGTCTCAATGATCCAAAGAAAGGTGAGAAATCAGCCCAGAACTACACGGGAGGAGCTGGTGAATGACCTGAATAGAGCTGGGACCACCGTTTCCAAGGTTACTGTTGTCATGGTTTGAAATCATGCATGCCACGGAAGATTACCTAATTGTATTATCCAGCAAGATGTCAAGGCCCGTCTTAAGTTTGCCAATTACCATTTGGGTGGTCAGATGAGACCAAAATAAAACGTTTTGGTCATAATTCCATTAACCGTGTTTGGAGGAAGAAGAATGATAAGTACCATCCCAAGAACACCATCCCTCCTGTGAAGCATGGGGGTGGTAGCATCATGCTTTGGGGGTGCTTTTCTGCACATGGGACAGGGCGACTGCACTGTATTAAGGAGAGGATGACCGGGCCATGTATTGCGAGATTTTGGGAAACAACCTCCTTCCCTCAGTTAGAGCATTGAAGATGGGTTGAAGCTGGGTCTGCCAACATGACAATGACCCAAAGCACACAGCCAGGATAACCAAGGAGTGGCTCCGTAAGAAGCATATCAAGGTTCTGGCATGGCCTAGTCAGTCTCCAGACCTAAACCCAATAGAGAATCTTTGGAGGGAGCTCAAACTCTGTTTCTCAGGGACAGCCCAGAAACCTGACTGATCTAGAGTCTTAGATACTTATTTTCCTCGCTGTATACTCTGTCCGTTGCTGGTAGTTGCCATGGTAATGTTAGTAGCTTAGTCCCAGAGAACAACATATCATGAGACCCAATCAGGCGGCATAGAGCTGCCGTCAGTTGGTGTTGCGAAAGGTCTTCGTTTGCGGCCGTTGAGACTGCAACACAACCCCGCAGATTCCAAACCAAAACGGGCTCTGAAAAGCCAGAGCAGTGTGAATATGACAAGGTGTGAACGTAGCAAAAGATATTTGTTTTTAAACCAAAACCTAGCAATGTAAATGTAGTCTGAGAGCACCCAGGGGAATGTTCTGAGCATATGGGTACATGTTCTGTTTCATAACCAAAACAATACAATAGAATAAAGCTCATTGGGGTTTAAAAAAGGAAACAAGGGCACCCAGATAGTCCATAGACTATAGGTTTACTCCTAAACGCAGTGGGGCCGGGTTCGACTCTGACCTGCGGCCCTTTGCTGCATGTCATTCCCCCTCTCTCTAAAAGGGGGTTTCATGTCTTCAGCTGTCCTGTCAAAACATTTGAATAATCTTTAATAAAAGAGGAAAAAAAACCAGACCCATTACCTCTGGTGTAGCTCCAGATTTTATACCTGATTACATCACAGGTTTGGATTTACCCCTCTAGTTTCTGGTATTAAATAACATATTGGAATTTTTTAATTTGGGTGGCGTTTCCCATATGCTTTGGCTACATTGAACGTGTAACGTACGCGGAACTGTTCATGGACCGGATGTGGCATGGGATGTATCTTTTAATTGGTTAAACCTTTAGTGCACACACAGTATACGCCACAGGCGAGACAGTGAGCTTTTGCTTTGGGAATGTTGATGTTTCTTCAGCGTTGGGAAAACTTTAATTTACTGTCAGAGGACGCATGGGAGGGAAACAAATGAAACTGCCAATATGCTCACTGACTAGTTGACAAGTCGATTCCTTTATCTATATCTGTACTTTAATTTGAAGACATATAGACCCTTTATGAACAATTACTGTGTAAAAAAGGGTGCACACACTTTGCGTAAAATGTATAAATAGAAGACTGTCCCCTTTTCACGCTTTTAGAGCGGATTTCCCTGGAGCTTACACACCACTACGCGTTGCTCTCGTGTCCGGTGTAGCCAGTTTCATTGATTATAGTGGAAGCGTATTTTTGGAACATCCACTCCGCATACGTTATGTTTTAATGTAGCGCCCGTTAAAGGTATATTCTTTGATCCAGAGTCTAACTTGTCCTCTACTCCGATGAATGCATTTTTAAAGTATTGTGACTGGGATTTTTTTTTTTTTTAAAAGATCAGTATTCAATCTGTGAATGTCCAAGTCAGCAGACTGAACCCAATAGTGGATCTTTCCGTTTTGCACCCTCTCCACTTTTCCATGGAGGAGTGGACAGAGCTGTGGCCTCTGGAAGGCTGTTAGAACGGAGAGGTGAGTGAACGCACAGTCCCTGCCGAACCAGGGGAATAGTCCTCAGACTCAGAGTGGAACTCAGTGGCGGGGATGCCGGGGTTGGAAAAGCGGGATGGGGAAATACTGTGAGGGAGTTGGGGAGCGAGCTTCACATCCTGGTGGCGTCTTCGTCGGAAAACTTGCTTCTCCTTATCAAGTGACGTGGTCTGAGAGAGGGTGACACAGCAGCTATAGTTAGGTTCTCCACAAGACCACAGAGATGAGGTATACAATCAACCACCAGTGAGACACTTGGCAAAGGTTAGATTAGCCAATGTTTGCATGCAGTTGTATCTGGAAAGCCTCACAGCAATTCTCAGTTTAAATTCTTGTGACAGAGAAAGTTTCACTTCAATTTGTGACAAAGCAAACTAGTGCAGTGCTCAACTTAACCAGGAGAAGCAACAAGCGGCCAAAAGGTCTGCCAATGTCAGGTGTGACATCTCTATGTCTGTGATAGCACTTCTTACAACATTCAGTTGTTCTATGTGTCACGTGAACCCTAAGATGCCGTTAGCATTAAGGATGCATAACTTGTTCATTCAGAATAAGTAAATAGCAAGGCGACCAGGTGAGAGGAAACGGCCACAGCAATAGTGAGATGACCAACGGGACAAAGATATGGTGTTGATGAGGTAAATGAAAAGTAAGGCGTGGGAAGGGCTTCTTTGGAAATGGAAGCAATGGAAATGGAGATTGCCAGCACTTTGCCATAGAAGAACTGCATAGTTGCGCTATGCTGTGTCATACCTTATCCAGTACAATCCTGGATGCTGGATGTGGACCAAAGACCCTGACCTTTGGATGGTAAAGTCCTGGTCCAGCTAAGCAGAGAGAACAGGTGCAACTCAGAGGATCACCTTGAACTCAAAGCATCACTGATCTGATTGACAAGAAGGTGCACAACTCTAAATTGCTATTATAACTACTATGATGTAAAGGGGAAGTAAAATAATGTCCCAAAAATGTCACCGTCAACTGACTTATCGGTCAGAGAAATGTTTTTTTTTATTTGGCAACAAACAACTGAGTAGGTATATTATGTAATTAAATTAAAAAGGCAACATACAACAAAATGTAGAGAAATGCAATTGATGTTTCCCCCCCATCAATAGCAAGGAGTAAAAAATATATGACTTCCTGAATACGCCAATTGAACAATTCCAGCTGAGCTTTATAACTATTTCAAGAAATCATATACTGAAACGTAGCCATTGTAGGCCAACTATGTTATTTAAAAGCTCTCCCAACAACAGTGCTGACAGCCCCATCTAACGAAAAGGATGAGAGGCCAGGGCACACACAGGGAGACCCGGCAGCAAGAAGCAGATGGATGAGCTGATGTATACACTGAATGAAGCCGAGAAGTCACTTAATTATAGAAAAAAGATGGATTCACTTGCTGCTTTGCCAAAAATAAAAGGAAAGTGATAAAAAGCAGGAGTTAAGCAAGAGATGAAAAAAAAAAAATCCGATTTTCAATTCTAAATGGCATCCAAAGCATCACTAAAGCAAATAAAATGAATGAGCCAAAATGTGATATACTGATGCAGAGTTGCATGTGTGTGTGTGTGTGTGTGTGTGTGTATCATTGCTTACTGTAATGACTGACACTCCTGCTGTAGTGTTGTTGAGCTTGGGCCCGGTGTTGAAGTGCTTCTTGATCTTCCCAGCCACAGGCAGCTGGTACTCACTCTTCGAGACACTATCATCCTGAAAAAATACAAAAGGACAAAGCTTCAGGAACTACCTGCTGTTTCATACTGCACCCTTTCTTAGCAGTACTCTTGTGTACTGACATGGTGAACTTACATTGACCCAGCGGTGATCGAGCACCTGTACAGCTGTGTATCTCTGATCCACCTCTACCTGCAGCATCCCACTGATCAAAGCCTAAATCAAGAGGGGCTACCATGAGACACCACAGCAACACATCACTGACAGACTGGGGTTTTACATGGAGCATAACAATGGCAGATAATGGGAGCACTTCCAGACCCAAACCTTGGCAGTGTCAGTCACATGGTCCCAGTGAGGTGAAGGGAAATCAAGCTTGCCCCTCAAAAGCTGTTCAAAGAGAGCCTCCTGATCTTCACCACTGCTGTATAAAATAAAACAGGGACTATGTCAAGTTCAAACTAAGTTTCACATAATAGTCTATAATGTGATGGCAAACAGACATTTTCATTCCTATGGTTTAAACAAATTGATGTGGTTGAAACACCATACTTATCAAAATAAACCTCCTGATACAAGAGCACATACCCACGGAACGGAGGAAAGCCACACAGCAGTATGTAAGTGATGACTCCAGCTGCCCAAATGTCAACCTTGAGGCCATACCTGTGATTGAAGATTAAAATAGCATGTATCAGAGAGACTATGCACATCTGCAAGTAGCAATAGTCCACAAGAATTGCTGTAGCAGTTTTTGAAACGGATGACGGCATTTCTACTTTATTTCGCAGCAAACGCCCTACTAATAATGTCTCACCCGGTCTCAGCAACAATCTCTGGTGCTACATAGGTGGGTGTGCCGCACACAGTATAGAGGGGCCCGTTGACAACCGTAGCCAAGCCAAAATCACCTAGCTTCAGAGACTTACTACCATCGTGATGTTCAAACACCTGTGAAACAGACAAACAGACAAACACACACACACACACACACGGAAAGTGCTTAATATTATTATTAATTGATATTTTTCACTTTGGTATCAATTGTGTTCTACAATTCTATTTATAGTATCAATTCATAACAAGAGACAATTTATGGATTGAGTAGGTCGAGACCACGTTCTATATAATTTACAAGGACCCAACAGTTCTAGTATTTCCTACCAGAGCAAGCAACAGTGAGACGGTAGTGAGGAAAAACTCCCTTTTAGGAAGAAACCTGGGACAGACCCAGGCTCTTGGAAGCCGGTGTCTGATGGGCCGGTTAGGGTTGAAATAGAATAGTGGAATAGTGGCAATAACAGTCACAGTAAAAGATATTGGAACAGTGACTAAAAATTGTTTGTAGCAGTTCATGGCCTAGCATTGCACTGCACTGCACGGCTAATAATGAGCTGGATAATACAATTAGGTAACACTGAGTGCAGTAAATGAAACAAAAGTTGCAAGCTCTTTTGCAAGCTGGTTCATTGGAGTTGGGGGGGGATTAATACCTATGTGGTTTTAAGGTGCAAAGCTTTTACAATGTAGCTCCCTCACTGTCAATACAGAATCTTTGTAAAGCCATACTTACCAAGAGGTTTTCTGGTTTTATGTCTCTGTGGACAATATTGTGGCTGTGCAAGTACTTGATGGCACTTGCCAGATTGAATAGCATACAGCTGGCGTCTCGCTCTGTGTACTTGTTTGAGGAGGTGATTGCATCAAAGAGATCGCCCCCCTGGAGAAAGAATATTTGGGATGTGAAAGAGTAGGGGTTGCTAGTCTAGTCTAACGTTCTTTAATGTTAAAGGTTGATGCAGCTTTATCTATTAACAGGACTCAAGTAAAATCAAACAATGATATAGACCAATGTACAAAAATTACTAAATAGAAGTCTCGCTAAAAACAAAAGAATTTGGATAGAACAAATTGACCAAAACAATTCACAAATGAGCTATATGAATTTTACTGCATTTGAGCTTTGACATGTTTTCTTAAGAATTAACAAATGTGTAGTACCTTAACCAACTCCATTACAAGAAAGAGCTCACTATAGGTGTCCATTTCCTCAATCAGAAGTACGATGTTGGGATGTTTCACGCGCCGAAGGATTGACACTTCACTCTGGATCATGTGCTCCTGGGTAATTAGAAAATTAAGTCAAAAAAAAAAAGAAATCTACTATCTACTGTATAGTAAAAAAGATGTATACACATAAATGTCATGTTAGTCCCAGCGGAGATAGCAACATACATGCTGACCAATGAAGAAAATAAAGCCATTGACTGAGCATCCAAAACAGAACTCTATCAACATTTTACCCAATTGATAATTGTAGTCAGCAGATGTGAGGGCAGACTCACCTTTCCCCTGCATTTATCTGTGTTGATGATCTTCAGAGCATACTCTCTCCCAGTGGATCTCTCCACACACTCTCGCACCACAGCAAAGTTTCCGTCCCCTAATGTCCTCCCCACTTTGTATCTCTCTGCTATGGAAGCAGGTACTGAGGGGTACTCATCCATTGGCTCAGCTGTGAAGCAAAACGAAAAACAGGAAAAGAAAAGAAAGTCTCTAATGTTAAAACTATGAACAGTAGTCAGTCTTCTTACACTATTTTTAGGTCTTATGCAATGTCTTACCCTCACTACCAGGCCCATCTCCTTCGTCCATTGAGCTGCAAACCTTGGTAGAAGCTAAAGAGAGTGAAGAGCCACTGTGTTGAGATCCCTGGAAAGAAAAGACAGCCATGGAGTGAGAACTAAAGACCCACTTGTCCACAAAAACAAGGCAAACCTTGTTAAAAAAAAAAAAGTAATTACAGCCAGCTTACACAGAGCCTAATTGTTCCATCCTGGCAGTCTTGAGGATGCAGTTTGAAATTAGATAGACATACAGTAAAAAACTGACATGTGGTTAAAAGACTGACATGTGGTTCCAAAAGGGATTGAGAGAAAATAATATTCTCTGCCACACCCACAATACCAACCCCAGCCAGCCTTATGCTTAATTAATGATGGGATCGTTGCTCCAGAGTTGACTGTTATGCACTCCAACACCTAATGTTTGTTTCATTTTGTTTCACCATAATACTTTTAAATATTATTTAATAATAAAGAGAATTGTTAAAACTCCTTCTGAAAGCAACTGGGGTATGATGTATATCTGACATCATAGAAAATAAATCTTTAAGAGATATTTATAGGCACTTCCAATTTTATTACCCGTCGTCTTCGGAGGCTAGCTGGACTGGTTGGAGAGGATCTTGGAGACTTTCCAGATCGAGGTGTGGACAGCTGACTGCCTGCAGTGCCATTAGCTGTTGGTACATTAGAATTGGAAACATCAGCATAATTATGAAATAGTGCAGGATAGACAAAATATACTTTTTATACATAGGACCCTATCTTGCACCCAGCGCAATTGACTTTGTACACTTGTGCATGTATCATTCCTATTTTGCACCTGACGCAGCGGACTTTTCCTCCACAGACTCACGTCGGTAAATTAGGGAATGAACTTAGGTTCCCGGGTACAGCTCAGTAAAAAGAGAAAGTATGTTCCTTGGTGCTATTTTGATGTTTCTGAAAACAATTCCGCCACAGACCGGGGGCCTGTTGCACAAAAGTAGAATAAAGATATCCAGGATAAATGAATAAGCGCAGCTTGACTTAGTGCAACCCACTCATCGCGGCTTAAATCGGTTGCACGTTTGCCGAGCCAGGATTAACAGGTGAAGCTATGTCGAGCCAGGTGTAGATAGCTGGGATATGTGCACGTTCACGGCTTTCTCACATAGACCACGGTATCGATCACAGATTTACTGATGCAGAATTTAAAAGACGCATGCACCATATGTTTCAACCATTGAGCAGCAGCTTCTAATGGAAAGTAACGAGGAGGGGAAGAATATGATATGCAAAAAGAGAAATACGGCTCTTATCAAACAGAGAGAAAAAGCCCAACATAGCGGACCCGACTGAATGTGTGAGGGTGTAAAAATATCTACTTAGCTTATAGTCACTCCACATTTTTACAAAGTTGTAGGCTACACTGTGTTTTAATTGCTTTAAATATGCTCGTTTCATATTTCTGTTTTTATGTGATAAATGTGCTGGTTTTACTGTAAAGTGTCTTTGACTAGCCTACCATGTAAAGCACTATATAAATAAAATGTATTATTAGTTAGCCGTTGCCTTAAAAGTGAGCAGAGGGAATAATGTTCCTCAGGAAATGGACCCTAATGACTCTAGGCTTAATTCCAAACCCTTATTCAAAACGTGAGAATATGTTTTACAACCATATGCACAAATCTCTATAAGCTATATCTAATCTTTGTAAGCTACAATTAATATTCATAGAGAACAATCACAAAGGGACAACAACTAAAAAAATAAGTAAGTGACTTCAATACACGTTGTGAGCATTTGTAAAACAATATTCATGGTTTACTCTTCTGACAAGTACCAAAATAAAAAGATTAAGAACCATTGCGGTGTTCCCGGTGTGATGAATGTGAACTACGCTACATACGTACTGTATATAGGCCACGTTATTGGTCCATGGATGTGAGACTAATTGAGAAGGTTATGAAACCAATGTAAGCTAAAATTAAAAACATTAGGCCTACAAATTAAGGAGTAGCCTAACACAAACTGTCCTTTATTAGAGAAGGATAAGCAACAAGAAAATGAAATCATGACTGTATTTGTCTCTGACCAGTCTGCCATTATTATTATCTGGGAGTATTGCTACATTAATATCGCCACACTTAATCTTCGGAGTGCTTCCTGTAACCTGAAGCTGAGACCACGGACGCTGCGCCGCTCACTTCTACTTTTACAGAGAGAGTGGACACTGACGCCCACCGGGCAGTGGCCACTGGGCAGCGGCCGCACAACAGGTAGCCTCGAAACATTACCATCCCACCGGGAAAAGTCCCACTCCGCATTAAGGTGCCAGTGCAACCATTTCTAACAATCTAAACAACTGTAGTAGGGCTTAAATCAAACTTGCGACAACAATAGTGACAAATAGCCTAATGCATGTTAATAAAAATAAAGTAGATCTGCTTTATTTTTATTAACATGCCATTGAATAACTGTTACACGTTTATTTCGGATCAGACGGCAGCTGATTTGATACATGAGGCTCCAGGATTAATTTTAGCCTGGCTGTTAGCCTGCTCTGGACCAGGCTAGCCGCAAAGAATAAATCTCCATGGTTACTTGGCTGGGTTTAATTCAAAAAAACTTAGTCTAAAGTCATTGGCGCGTTATTCAGATTCTATTGTAAGGGTGCATGCTTGGCCGTAATGTAGAGTGTGCACACTGCGTGTACACTTTGCTTCCATCATCTTACGGACCCAGCAGTTCCCATTTTTTGTAAACCATACAGAAATAAAAGGAAAATATGACCTTGATTCACAACATTTCCATGAATCGTGGATGTGTTGGTGACATAAATGAGGAACTATTAGAGGACTTAAGGCGATGTGTTGTAACTGCATGTGCAGATGCCACTGAACACAAATGCCCCAGCATTTCTTTATTTACATCTTTTTCAAAAAGATTAATCATCACACATGGATGCGTGCACGCCATGTACATGTATTAGCATGTGCCTAGCAAATCCACCATTATGATAGCAATCCGACATTAAACAAGCGCCCCTGCTTTTAAAAGGGAATTGGTTGATTGGTTTATTGCACGTTAAAACCAAACCATACCTGTGAGTAATGTAGCTACTTCAGACCAACCCATTTTAGATTTGTGCTGGGCTCAAGAGTCATTTATCCCGCCGGTATAATAGCAACAGCGTCCAAGATCCACCCACAAAGCTAGTTGCGTTTGCTACTTGTGTTTTAGATCATTAAAATGGGGCCCATAGTGTCTAAGTATAAATATAATCCTATAAAACCCCAGAAACTTTAGAACAATACATTTGCTTCTTTGTGTCACACTCACACTTACCCGAACCAGTGGATGAAGGAGACTTACTCCTGCGGGACATCCCACCACCTCTTGGGGAAGAGAGACCCTGCACGGAGGGGAGGCGGCCATATGATGAAGACTTTGTCACCCTGCACTCTGTAAAGAAAGAAAATACATAATACATTGCTGGAGCAACTTTTTACCTACATAATTCTAGGCTAATTTTATGTTTTGTTTCTAATTTTATGTAAAGGACAAGACTAGGCTTAGAGTATATGGCTGGTCCGAGAAGGGTCAATGTGCTTAAGTGTGGCCAAATTTTTAACAGGAATAGTCAAAAGGTCACTTTAATTCCTAAACATTAATGTTCAACTGCAATTTTCTGTAGTGGTCCCAGTAATAATTGTTCGTAAAGTTTAGTGAACTAGCATATAATATGAAATGATTCAGATGAATAATAACCGTTGAGCTGATTCAATTTGAAAGAGCACGACCCATGAGGAATCTCCAACCATACCAACGTCATCACTTACTCCGGCCAACAGACTTTTGATTTTATAGGACTGGCCCTGAATTACTTGCAGTTCAGCCCAAAAAGTTATTGAATAAGAGCCGCAAATACTAGGGACACAGAAAAGGTGTACAAGAACTGGAGATCATTAACAGGATATTGTCTTCTAGTTAAAACCACAAAGTAATGAGCAATTGGCAGATGAGCTAATTGCTTCTTTGATTGCTTTGAGTCATCACAACAGCACCTGTCATCTGCTCAGGCCCTGCCTACACCACCACCTGGTTCCTGCACTACCCCAGCCCTGCCCCTATCCACATCTGATTCCTGCACCACACCAATCACTGTGAGGGAGCAAGATTTTGGACGAGTACTCATGGCCGTGAACCCAAAGAAGGCTGCTGGCCCAGATGGAGTACCTGGCAAGGTGCTCAGGGCATTCGCTCACTTAGCAACTTCAACTTTTCCCTGGCCCAGGCAGTCATCCCACCCTGCCTAAAATCAGCTAGAATCATCCCTGTGCCAAAGAAGTCTCCCATTACCAGCCTAAATGATTATTGTCCTGTGGCCCTCACCCCAGTAATCATGAAGTGCTTTGAGAGACTCGTTCTCCAACATATCAAGGACTCCCTCCCCATAGACCTGGACCCCTATCAGTTTACATACTGCGAAAACAGATCCACAGAAGATGCCATCGCCGTAGCGCTCTACTATGCGCTGAGCCACCAGGAGCCAAAGCAGAGCTACACCACCGGTCAAAAGTTTGGGGTCACTCACAAACTCCCATTGGACTCTATTATAGACAGAATCCCAGCTGAGATCAGTTGCCTTGTTTTTTTTAACCAGAGCAACAGTTTCCATATTACTCCATATTGTGCTTACATAATTGCAAAAGGGTTGTTTAAGGTTTTCTTAGTTAGTTTTTTTAAATATCAGATTAGTAAACAAAATGTGCCTTTGGAACATTGGATGAATGGTTGATATTAATGTTAATGTAGATATTGCATTAAAGATCAGCCACCCACCCAGATCAGCTGGTATCCTGTCTATAATGGAGTGAAATGGAAATTTGTAAGTGACCTCAAACTTTTGACCGGTAGTGTACGTCTGCATGGTCTTTGTGGATTACAGCTCAGCTCTCAATACAACCACCCCGGCCATCTCATCATCACACTGGTCACTCTCAGCCTCCCCTTTTTCACATGTGCCTAGATCAGGGGTCGGAAAACTTTACCACTCAAAGAGCCATTTGGACCCGTTTCACACAGTAAAGAAAACACTGGGAGCCACAAAACCCTTTTGAAATTTTAAATGAAATACCCTGCCTATAAAAAATGTTCTGCCTTTGTGCTATTGTGACGCCCAGCAATGTGTGTTCATATTACATGGTTTAATTTTAGATATTTTGAATAGTCAGCATATTTATATTGCTTTAGAAGGGCCTCAGTTCTTGCATTTGGTATACATTTATTTTGTAAGCTCTATGCCAAAGTTCACCACAAGGGGGCCTAGATAAAGGACTTTCTCACCAATCTGCCCCACACAGTGAGACTGAGCCCCAACCTCTCCTCCACTTGCACGCTGAGCACCGACTCCCCACAGGGTTGTGTGCTGATCCCCCTCCTGTTCTGTCTCTACACCCACAACAACAACCTCATCGTCAAGTTTGCTGACTTGGTCGGACCCATCTTATAAGGGAGACAAGGCAGCCTACAGAAAGGAGGAGGAGGAGGCCTGGTGTTTGGAGAACAACTTCCTGAGGGTCCTCAGGAAGCACAACCTGGATTCCAACCTTCTGCTGACCTTCTACCGCTCGTCCATCAAGAGCCTGCTGACGTACTGTATCACAGAATGGTACGGCAGCTGCACCGTGGCAGACAAGAAGAGGCTGCAAAGAGTTTTAAGGTCAGCACAAAAGAACATAGGCTGCCCTCTCTCCTCGCTGATGGACATCTACAACTCCCGCTGCATCAGCAGAGCAGAACACATCAAGGACGGCTACCACCCAGGCTCTGATCTGTTAGACCTGTTGCCATCAGGAAGGCGCTACAGGTGCATCAGAACACACACAAGATAACAGACTCAAGAACAGTTTCTTCCTAAAAGCCATAACCACTCTAAACTCTCACATATGCACTGACTTCATTTCACAGCCTACCCCAGGCCCTTCTTCTTCCCACCTACTGTGCAATACTTATTATATAATATAAGAAACTGAAATCCTGTGTTATTTCATTGCTGTACAACATTTAAATATTACTTGGCAATTGGAATTCTGTGCAATTACTGTGCAATATTTAGTCATTTAATTTCATTACAGTGCAATATTTGATATCTTTGACAACACTGAAAATTAAGAAAAGAGTGTTTGGAATGATGTCTGGTCTGATGTACATGGTGTCATATATTCTATTGACAATGCCATTTGGTAAAGTTTGGCCTCTTCATATTTAAACAAAGATTTGAAAAAATCAAAAGCACAAAGTAAAAGGGCACAAGGTGCCAGCAACACATACTGTTTATTAGAGGTGCTGCTAACAGTAGGAGCAGTACCAGCATTTGAAATAATAGACATGTGATTATAAACTTGCAAGAAGCACAATAATAGTTCCATTTGATTGGCATATTCAGTATTTACAGTATGTGGGGCACAAATAAGAGTGGTTTAATAAAATGCTATTTAAAGTGTTACAATTAGATGGTATGCATAGCTACTAGGGGTGTGCAAAATTTTTTTAACTAAGCTTTACAGTTTAAAAATTTATTCATTGCATTGCAAAAAAAAAAAGAAATTGTTACGTGTGTATATCACATGTGAAAAGTAACTACATTTTTTTACATACTGTGAATTTTTTTTATTGAAAATGGATTTTGAATTGAATCTTGAGCCTAAAAATCAATATTGAATCATGACATTTTCTTAATTGTGCACACCTAATGGCTACGGTGGGGAAAAAACAAAGCCCAACAAAGAATTAGTCCTACCCTTTCCCCACTGAGCAAGCCAAGCCTCATAAATGAAAGAACACTTACCAGTTTCATCCAAGTTGAAGTCATCCTGATAACGGAACTTCTCAGGCCCACAGGCAAAGAATATATCATCTTCCCCAAAAAAGTCCTGAAGGCATGTAACCTGGTAAAGATGGACATGTTTCTCTGAGTTATAGTATAGAAACAAGTTTGATATTTCATGTCTCCTCAGTGAAACATAATACATCACCATATACCCTTCACCATACCTAGAGATTGGCCTGGGGTACTTTCCATAAAATCATCTCTCAATGCAAATCAAACCAGCTATTAGGCTAACTGAAATAAAATATCAGGATGCAAGGTATCCGTTAAAGAACTGGCCTTTAATTTAAAAATCTGACTGCATCTATGAGAATTTAACATAGGGGTGTGTTTACTTATGTCCCCTATATTTTAAGACAATGTATTTATTCATGATATTTTATTCATTCACAAAGAACATTGGTGACCTAAAATGAAGGATTCCAATTTTTTTTTATTCCCCTTTTTAGTCAACTTGAGCATGGGTTCATATTAATATAAAATATAATGAATGAATTGTGGTGACTGCGCTCACATGTGCAACATGATCCTTAAAAAAAAAGAGAAATAAAAATACACATTACATTGGTTACACTGATTAAATCTGTTACTGAAATCTATACATTGATATGCAGTTTCTATCTATGATTATGAAGCAAAGTGCATTCAAACGGTGCAGTACAGTTTATACTATAATATATACAGCACTTACTGTAAAGTATACACCGTACTAGAAGTTTTAAGTCCAAGGACACATGGGAGAAGTGATAGAATGACGGTGATTAGCTTCGGAGCGAGTACCGACTCTAGAGTCATAGTGAGAGAAACAAAGAGTCTCCCCTGTGCTTTCTGACCACAGTGGGAAACCTGCAGCAGGAAACGTTAACCCTCTCCTTGATTTCATGTTTATGGAGAAGAAGAATCGGGAAATGAGTCGGGGGGAAATACAACGCCGCCATGCCACGGCCGAGCAACGTGCGTTGCTGCAACATGTAGTTACATTTCTCGAGATGTGCACGTCAGGCTATACTACGGCGTAAGGTCCGGTATAGATGCAGAGGAGTCTGCCGTCAATTCTACGCACAACCATAAAACGGCCTTTAGCATACAGCTGATACATCTCCTGTCATCTATGGAGGCACAAAGTTGAACTGCTCCTCTGCCTGGAAAGTAGGGCTGGGCATTATATCGATATATCAACACTGACATGAGCTTTTACAGGCTACAATACAGTAAAGTGTGTTCTAAACGTACCAGGCTTAATAGCCGTTATATTACTTGCCTTTAACCCACCTAGTCATTTTTTCCACATTACTGATGAATCTTTACCAAAACTCATTGTGTAGATGGTATTTTTTCAAAAATATTGTGATATTTGATTTTCTCCATATTGCCCAGCTCTACTGCAGAGGTTATGTTGGTCACTGACCTGACTAAGCCCTGGGGTACCAAGCTCTCAAGTTCCAAAGAATGAGTTTGTAAACTGAAAATCCAAAACAAACATTACTGTAACTTTTTATCTTTTTGAAGCTACCCCTGCCATGATTTGTCATATTTGGGACAATCTTCTCAAATCTTGATTATTTAAACATCAGTACAGATGTCCATCTACTTTCAAGTCATTTCAGTGTAAAAGAGAGAAGACAATGAATTAAGTACCACTGGATTAAAGATATAGGTTTGCAATTGCAGATATTCAAAATGGCCTAAAAAAAAGTAAAAAAAGTACAAAAGGGAAATAAATGCTAACGTGTGTACAATAGAGAATATGAATAATGAAATTAACGTGTTGAAACATAACACCAGTCATCAGGGAGCCAATCACATCAAAACACCGTGGGCACATTGTTTCTCAAATAGAATTTGTGTTGCTAACTTAATCTACAAAATGTGCCTAAAATCTCTGAATTTGCAATAAGCTGTTATATGGTTGAAAGTTATAATAGGATGGTTTTTAACTGAACATGGCCACCACATACTGTGTAAATCAACAGAAATTGATTAAAATCATTTTCACTTTCCAACAAAGAGAAACTGGATGACTGAGTTGAAGCATTTGCTGCTCTAATTAATACAGAAATACATCACAGTGGGTGCAGTCATAAATAAATGAAGATGCTGATGGAGTCATGACCTTCTCCTCAAACGGGTCGTTGATGTTCTTAACTACAGCCAGAGGATGTTTTCATTCTTCTACATAGGGGCAGTCCCAGGAAAAACTAACAAAAATGTGATTCCAGACTGATATTAGTTATGAAGTGGACATGTATATATTTTATTAATCTGTGTTAAATGATGCTATTGAGTAAAACACTGCAATAAAATAAAGTCCATATTGTCACCTTACAATGATTGTATTCTTAGTGTCTTTTGGAGAACAAGGTTTAGAAAACTGAGATATCAAGACAGCCAATACAAAACAATATGTACATAAATTATAAATGATCTCCTCATTAAGAACCATGGCGAGTTCATAAGGAGTCTAATGAGATGAGATAAGATTTTAGACAGAGTACAATAAAATGCTAAGGCTCCTTAGTTAAAAATTTGAAAAATATGCTGGTTTTCATTGTACAAATCTCAGGTTATTTTGGTAGAAATGTACCTCACTGATACACCAATGATAAAGATAGTACATGCAGATTTAATATTCCTTTATCCAAAAAAAAAAAACAGCAATTTTTCTGCAGGTTATTATATTAAACCAAACCGCCCAAAGGTCATTCAGCCATGACATCTTATAATAAAAATTTAGTAGAAAGGGGGGCTTAATTTGGCCATTTATTCTGCAGACACCCCGCTCTGACAGCCCCTGCCCCCACCCCTCCTCCAACAGTGTGAGACCCCAAAGGGAGGAGAGCTGCGGAGCCATTGCCAAGGAGACCAGACAGAATCACAGCTGAGTTTGAGATGAGAGCGGCTTTAATATTCCCTGTCAGATCCTATCTGGAGCACTGGGCAGTACAAACTGCAGACAAAAGAACATTGTCCCCATCAGTCTAGGTAAGACGGAAAAACATGGAACACCCCATCAGTATGACAAGGTAGTTTGAATTCTGGTTTCAGCCCTTTGATGGATGTCACCCCCTCTATCTCCCAATGTCTCTCTTAAGCAGTGTAATAAGGACAATATTTTAATAATATTGTTCTACAAGAGACGGTTGCTACTAAAGGGGCAAAAGCCATTAACAGAGATCTTATCAACGTTGCACTCTCAAATGTTTAAGAGTTACAAAATGTGGATTCATTTATGTAACGTCTTAAACCGATTTAATTTAAGCCACTCTTTATATTTTGTATACAACTTAGAACCAAGAAATTCAATTAATCTTAAATTGCCTATTGTTTGCCTGAACCACTAGGGAAAAAAGGAAACCTTAAACCTATGATGAACAGTGTAACTAGGGCAATCATGACTGTGCTGCTTTATATTGATTAATGTCTGCTTGCTGAGTGACAACACAACTCCATCAAGCCTACCATCCCCCCCAACTCCCATAGTCCTTGCAGTCCAAGAGCATCCTGTGCAAATATTGATTCTCAGGGTTTTATCTGTGTGTTGCTACTGAAAGAACACAATTGGAAGTATGCGTGTATGCTTTAGAAGCTAATCAATCTCAACCATGGTAAAGACAACAGATTTCACAAAAAACAAACTGGTAATGAAACATTGCTTTAACAGTGAACAGGTGGAGCTCTCCAGGGTGCTGAATCTCCCCTTTATGCAAGACTGAACACAGCACGGTCACTCAGCTCATTTTCAAATGGTTTTAGTTCATTTTGTTAAAGGTGCCAATTGGTACAGTTTGAGGGCATGCTTTACTTTCCTTTTTAAATTTTACACTGCAGTTCTTATCCAAAGGTAAATTCCAATTAGGGTAACTACTGTGGCAATAAACTCCAGATTCTGATCTGTTTTCAGGAATTAAGGACAATTTATTTGCTATATCTTTACTTGTTTTTCATACTGTACTTTATGCCCATGTCTGTATGCTCAAATTAATGTCCAGTAGAAAGAAGAGTATATTCAAACATAATCCAAGATTCAAATTAGGTCTGCTGCAGAATTCTGCAGACATAACTGCAGTTGCTGCACAGACAGATAAGAGTAATAGCTGCCTCAAAACGTGCAAGTCAGCACTATGAGGACAGCCATAAGGACAAACAGACAACCCTAGCACACATGAACCATAAAAACTAGCCCACACACTTCAGAAATTCTAATTACATCACCTTGTCTTTGAGGTTCTATATTAAGCCCTTGGTTCTAACAATGTCTGACTTTGAGCAGCGGAAAATAAGACCATTTTAAATCCTTTTTAGAAAGGCTTTTCTTTGACAAAACGTATCACCATAATATGGGACATGAGTTGGTGATGTCATGTGTACTACTGCTTTACACAATATATTATGAGTCAACATTTGTAAAATACATGTTAAACTGGCAACAGGTGACCATGAAGTAGCAATGTTATCAACTATAATTAAAAATATTTAACAATGTTAAATTAATGCATATCCTATGTTCTACAAATATCTCACAGTACTTTTATACATTTGACACTATGTTAAGTTTCTGCAGTTTTCTAATTATACTACAGCAGGAACCACCAGTTTAGCTCAAGGAGAATTAGTCGCCTCCCAGAACAAAATTAGGACAACAGAGAAAATCTCTTTACACCGAATGCATTAGGTCACCGAGCAAGTCCATTGTTCTGTGTTTGACAGCCAAGTCACAGCAGTAAGTGAGAGGAAAGCCAGACAGCCTCGTTCACCCCTTTAGTTACAGTAAAAGATTTTGAAAAAAACTAAAGGACAGGGTTTAAGTATTGTTTTTGAATGAAATGGCAAGAAAAGCACTATACAAAATTCACAAAGCTAGAGTTGAACCAGATGGCAATCTTTCTATTGTTCATAACCATCTCTGCCAGATATCCTAAACCAAAAATGACAAGGTTAATGTCACAGAAATGCAAGTGAAAATCATTTGATCAGCATGGCACGTGTGGTATGAGCAGGGACCAATAGAGATTAATTGTGGGAAACCATGAAGAACAAAAGTTTAGTTTTGTTCTTTGGCACCTGGAGCACAATAAATCTCATGACCACTTGCACTCGGAATCAAATTTCTAAAGCATGAATAGGCTGAAATTTACACCTGTTCTGTGCCAGTGGTTGACATCTACTTCAACAGGTAATGTTGACTCTAAAACACAGAATTTAGTGGTGAGAATAATACAATTACAGAGCAGAGCCATATCCAATATAGCGGGGATTTGAATGCCATGGCCTACTTCTCCTCAGATGTAATCCATCAGGCAAATATTCTCTGCTTCATCCCACACACACCACAACAGGCCACGCCATGTTTTTTGCACCAAAAGGCCTTATCTGCATTGCTTTTTTCTATCTTATACATTTGTAGTCATTTCAGTGTGGATAATGTTTTATAAATTATCACTCATCTGAGATTTAAAGTACAGCCCAAGACCATTAACTTGACTGTGCCCATTTGGCCGAGGATCACAGCCATCAACCAAAGCCACCCACTAAGCAGATCCACTAATAGAAACATGAGTCTAAAATGAATGTGAATAAACATAAACTGTCTATTACTTTTGCAGTAGAAGAATTAAGAGGGATGAATGAATGTGACTGCCTAAGAATATCAGAAATTCTAAAAAATTTAAACTGTAGCCAATAAACTGATACAAGAAATATGTAACAAGCACTTATAGCATTTCAAGTAAATATATAGGTATAGGCTATAATAAGATAGCTGTGCTTGGAAATTTACTTATTCAAATTGGAAAAAAAAAAAAAATCTTACTAGAATTAATTGTTCACAGAGCGTCCTTTTCTCAGGAGCAATAGCACAAGCAGGTCATTTACCAAAAGGTTAAGCACCCATGAAACCAGGCTCTGTGATGCCAAAGGGAGTTTTTTCTGCCATCTGTCACAACTTGACAAAAAGTACAAAAAGCACAAAAACTAGAGCACAATGCTGCACTACCAAGCACATAACAGTAAAGCTTAGATGAGATTCAAACCACTAACCAAAGTAGAGGTGGAAAGTACATACATTTACTCACATTACTGTATTGAGTAGTTTTGTTGTGTAATTTGTATTTTTGAAGTAGTTTTTAAAATGTACTTGATTATGTTTTGAGTCAACAATTTTGCTACATTACAAATACTATCCTTTACTGAGTCACACACACACGAAATTGCGTCCAAAACCACTACACGAGACCTGGGCATTCTACTTTTTGTGCAAATGAATGCAGCTTCTTTTCTGGTTGCAATTAAAAAGAAGTAGAAGAAAACTACCTTTTACTTGAGTAATTTTTCAGATAGGTATTTTATACCTACATCCAAGTATTGGTACATTTACTTGAGTACAATATTTTATTACTTTTTCCATCTCTGCAAAATAGGCAACAAAACCTGGCAAATACCTGGTGTGAAAGATAAATGCAGAAGCACAGACGTAAATTCTGTATCACTTTCACACAGTAAACATGGACATCTACCTCTGATCCATTGCAATTCCATACATTTATGCTTTGCTAACCAATCTGTATTCCTAAAATAATTGAGGATTTGGGAAGGCAGATTTGTTTGTTTGTATGAATCTCCAACCTTTCCCTCTACCATTAAAGAATGGGACCTATCCAGGGATTATACCAGCCATGTGCTTCTTTTTTGTCACAATGTGTGTAAAAAGGCTGACAGACCAAGCACTGCATCTATAAGCCCTCTCACACTACACCTACAGTCCTGCCATTACTACTGCACTGCTCTGCCGCAGAGGCTGTTCCTTAGCAACCAGATCAGGATACCATAGAAACCATCAGAAGAATAAAAATGGAAAAAAACTCATATTGTGATAAGGATACTAATGTAGTGTGCAGATTAGAATTTTTTATAGGCTTATTTAAAAGCATATTATTTCTGTGGGCTGTTAGGTAACTAATTTGTTCACTCAGCTTTATGTGCAGTTGCTACTTTAGTGTTGTCCATCAGTAACACTTCAAGGCCTACATCCCAACTAACTCATTAAGTGAATACCATATCCATTCAATAGTGTGCTACTATTTTGTAGGATAATTAGATAAAGTCCTAGAAACCCCATTTCTCGTAATAAATTTAGCAAATATTCCCAGGTGACTTTGAACCTACTGGGTTGTCTCTCACTGTGGGTAAGGAAGCAATTCTTAGAGACATGAATAACAAAAGAAAAAGTTCTGGTTCTTCTTTAACCTCAAAACTCCCTCACTGTGCTCTATAAACTCAAGAAATGTGTACCACGTCTTCCTCAAGATGCCTATGCTAGATACCGTACAGTACCATTAATGGGAAGACAGAAAGTGGAAAGAACATTTAAACCTAACCAGTCTCCACTACCAAATGTATGTCCTGCACACAGCAATGCTATGAACAGATGAAAAGGTCTTGCCAGCCTCCTTTGGCTTCTATCCAAAAAAAGCATCCAACAAAAACATCCTTTCTTCTTCCCCACTAGTGAGCAATTAATGTATCAGTTGTGTGAGATAATGGTACTTTCAGGTAGAGTGCATACTGTGAAGCATATTGGAAACAAATCTGAGTATAGGCTAGGTTAGTGGGTTAACATCTCTTAAATTTACATGAATGTGGTAACTTTACAAAAATGCAGATTAACTCATGTTCTCACTCCAAGTTAGGGGAGCACTGAAAGCCACACACAGAGAGAGGTAGGGCACAGGCCTATGTGACTTTTGAACACTTAAGTAGATATGATTCCCTAATTAACTGCTATACACTGTTTTCACACATTAAATGCATACATGCTGTAGTTACACAACTAAATATGGGCTGTGTACTTCAGAAGACGGCAGCATGACACAGCTAACATGTAATCACATTCACTGCAATGTTAAATTACTTTAACTTCAGAAAAACTAATTTAACAGTTCAGGCCGTGTATTAGAACAATTGGTAAACTAAAAAAAACAACCTTATTTTATTACCCCATTATCCAAATGTAATTTTCTCCAATGTACCCATTTAGAAACATGCTTTTCTACTAGAAGTCTGAAAAAAGATCAAAAGTGAATTTCACAGAATCAGCACTAGAAAACTAGAAACTAGAAACACCTACCATCTTGCCGTCAACAGTATATAGTCTTTTGACGACTCCAGAGTCCAGCTTGATGGCGTCTGTGACGTCAGTCATGACTTGCTCAAAGGAGTGGGCAGTCTTCTTGTTGAGCAAGATCCTTACGGCCTTTCGAGGCTTTACTCCACTGCGGACAATGGTTACCAGTTTGGGCTTAATAAAGTCCTTGCCCTCCCTGGTTTCTGGGGATCCAGTCTTGGAGCTACCAAGGGAAGAAGGGTCACGGAGGGCTGCAGCAGTCCTAGCACCGACTGCCCAGTTGGGATTTACATTCTTTGTGTAGTCTAGCATCTTGAAGGGTTCTATGGATGCACAAACATAGCTCTCCCCTGCAGAAAATAAATTAAAGACATTTTCTAATTTTCCACAAACTAAAAGGGATAAAGATAAAGGAAAGATCCCATCATAATGTAATACAGGCTTATAGTGCTCTACAAGACTGGGGAAGTCATACATTTTGTTTTGATCTGCATCAGCAGTTAATTGTGGTGGTGTGTGTCACTTCGTTGATTTCACATCAAACTATTAACTACATCTGGGGCAGAATTACAACAATTGAGGAACACTTCTCACCTTCCACCAGCTGGTCCATTGAGGTGATCTTTGATGTCCCTTCAATGGTATATATGGTCCGCACACCTTGTGGCAAATTGACATTATCTGACAGAGATCTTGTGAGGTCAGCCAGGAGTGCTTCAATAGACCTAAATCTCTCCTGAGAAATGGCATACACAATCCCTTTGAAATAGCGGTCCCCATTGCGGTAGAAACGAATCTTCTTGGCCTTCTTTTCTGAGATGAGTGCTTGCAGGGTCCTGGTTCTGTACAGGCTGCAGTGAGCGCTATGAGTGGGACTGGGGAGCCCATTCCCTCTTGACCCCCTTCGGGTATATCTCTGAGCCTTTTCCCGCTCATCAAAGTGCTCCAGCTCCATGACGGTGCAGTGCTTTTACACCCTAAATATAACAAGGAGAATGCTTAAGCCATTTAACTTAAACTTATAAAATACATGAAAGCATTTAGGCGTTCTGTCAGTTGCTTACACTGCTGAAATAGCTTTGATGCAGCTGGTGTGGTACACACATAATTAAGTAACATGTCACACCCATTTCATGCTCCCTAGAGTGTCTCAATTCAATTTTTAAAGCAATGTTATTCACATAAATCTGCAGTGGATAGTACAACAACATGGTTATGGCTCTTAATTGATAAAGCTTATGATAGGTCTGTGTGTGTGTCTATGTATATATATATATATATATATATATATATATATATATATATATTATACCAAGAAACGGTATATGGATTTTCTTGTTCTGGTGCAATCTCTTACCTTTGAGGTGAGTACAGATGCAAAAAAAAACGTTTATGTAAACAGAAGTGGTGTCAATTAATTTGATACCTTCGCATAAATGAACCATGCGTCCCTTTGTTGCCCCTGTGATGGTGCTCGGTCTTCTTTCGTGCCTGCCGTGTGTCTCCTCAGCTGTGTGTTCGCATGCAGTGAGGAGGCAGGGCTGTAGCCGGTGTCCTCCACGCCCTCCCCTCCCCTACTCCTCCTACGCCATTGCAGTGATTTACATCGGACCGCTCGGGTGTCAGCCCTCCTCGTGCACGTTGCTGCCATGGCGCGCACTCAAACAAACCTCTGTGCATGTTTTGGCTAAACAGTTTAACTGAATAATGCGCGTTCACGTTGACCTGCTTTAATAACCTTATTTAATAAAAAACAATCCACTTATCACTATTAAATTAGCTCACAGTCACCGAAAAGCGTTGAGTTCGCTTGAAGCTACCCAAACATATTTCACCACAGCAGCTAGCTTCAGATTAACCTCACCAGCTAGCTAACGCTAACTAACTAGCACACTGACTGAGTGAAAGTTAATGCTATAACGCTAGTACAAACAAATGTTTAAAACTTACCTTTTTCAATGATTTTTTTTTTTTTAAGTTGGCTTTTTAAAAGTTGGTTTTTGCTAATTGGTCTTCAGTTTATAACTTTGTCTTAGTGTCTAACGTTAAAATAAACCAAGTACTAGCTTAAGCGGAATTTTGCTAATTTCCGGTTAACGGATATGGTTTTCCGCTAGTGGAAACAGGTTTTAAAAATGCCCACACAAGGTGACAGAGCAAAGTAACATACTGGAATTACAGACGGAGCTTAAACTGCCCTATACATTTTCAATGGCGACCAGCCCACACAGGTGTAGGTGATATGTTGTAATTAATTGGTTCAGTCACACGCCGAGCGCGTGGATAAGCGTGATGAGAGGGTGAAGGACGCATTCCACACGGCAACTAATAAACATCACTTAAGAATGAGCAGAAGAACACCTAATGGGTAATTTGCACGTGTTTTTGAATCAAAATCTTCACAGCAGACTGTCATACTACCATAGGCCTACATCTTGGAGGAGTCTTAATGTGGGAGTGGGTTTAAGGCACTTTTTTCAGTATTTTTTTTATGGCTCAGCATTTTTGAATTTGATCATGCTGATGCAAACAATTACTTTATTACAAATGGCTTTTGTCCAGCTGGCCTGCTAAAAGCAAAATTGGAAAGGTTATTTTCAAAAAGTCACTGTGCTGATCAAGCTGTCCTACTGAAGATCTTAAAACAATGGACAAACTTGTTAAGAAGTTGACTTATAGTAGGCATATAAGGGGACCATTGATCAGTTGTAGTTGTGTCTTCCATAAAGTGTGAAGATAGGTCTAGATAATTTTTAAATACTGCCCTTAAAGCTTAAAGACACAGTAAACAAGTTTTTAGTGAATATCTAGAAGGTAACCCAGATATTTAGAGAAGCACTTTTAAATCAGATGTAGCCTATGTTACAGCATGTTAAGTGTTAAAAAAATTTTTTTAAGCAAACCGGGGAACAGGTCAATCCAATCAATTGAAAGATCAATACCACCGGGTTTGAGGTTTCATATGATTGTCTTATGCTGTACAGTTTTTTTGATATTATAAAAAATAAAGACGTATAAAAGAAACTGAACACTTTTCATCTTTACTTGTTAAAACCTTAATATCTAATGAACTGTTGTTGTTTGCACTTAGGTCCAAGGATGATCTTAAAGATAAAGCTACTAGAGGGAAATGCTACACCTCTTTTAAAAAGGAAAGTGAGCTCCAGGCTTCTCTTCATTCTTGCAAGGAACAGAAACGGAGGTTGGGCTTAGATGATTCCAGTTTGTGTTCTCATCAAAGCATCTGAAGCAGTTTTCTGCAGAAATTCTTGTGTTATCGGTTCAGTCACGGCCATGTTGTACATTATGTTAAGTTCTTCTTGTGTGTGTCATAATCCGAATTTGGAGAGAAAATCAACAACTTGTTGTGTTTACTGTACATATTCACACATTCTCATGTATTTTCCCAGGCTTCAAATTAGAACATCTTGTCGACGGTTGTGTGATCTCCTGCCCTTTGTCGAGGGTCAGTTAGACACAGCGACCACATTAGAGCTCACTGCTAAGTACACGAGCTACCTGAAGCAGACTCTGCCCCCGAACATTCTGTCTAAAGTAGGTCTACTGCATCCCTTTTGGCAGCATGGAAAGATCCTCTTTTGGCTAATTTTCGCAACTTGATGTCTGGTTTTCCACAGGTTAACAAAGCAGTTGAGGCCAATATGAATTGTTCGTCGAACGTACAAATGCCACAGAAGAAACGGTATAAACTGTCCAAGCCATAGAGTTACTAAGACTGCGAAAGTTCCATTTCAGCTTTTAATATCACATTTGTAAAAGCGAAAGTGCTAAGTGCAAAATATTTCTTTCCCACAGCAGAACAGTTGGGCAAAAGAAGAATACTTTACCTGGAGCAAAGCCAGCTGCTAAGAAGTCCACTAAGGGTATGACTGTTTATTAACTTTACTTCATTGTATCAGTTGATGCAGTATTGAATACACAATTGCCAAAGAAATGAATTGCATTGTAAAGAACCTTGATTGCAGTGTGAGTTTACCAAACCGTAGTATGTCATTTTAGATCATGTCTCAAGAAGATGCACTCAGCAGATCTGCAAACAAGCGACTCAACCATCTAGCACAGTAACCAGCCCTCTGACAATGGACCAGATGCTTCCTCCAGCTGACAGCCTGACGACAGCGCACGCCCCGCCAATACTGCTGGACAAATCTGTTGTTCCCCGGGGACAAATGCTGCCAGTGTGCCAGGATCAATGTCTCTCTTCCTCGTTTCAGTCTGTGGAAAAAAACTGGATCAACCTGACCCCTGCATTTATTAACCCTACTTCATGTGCTTTCCCACCTGCAATGATCCGCCCCACGTTTTTACCACAGATGGGCTCACACCCATCTTCAAGCCATGTGCTATGGGACGTTGATCCCGGCCTGGTGGAGCCTGTTGCTCTCCCATCGGTGAATTTCGGCCAAGCCTACAGCCCACCTGACC
Organism: Etheostoma cragini; assembly: GCF_013103735.1. Classification (NCBI taxonomy): domain Eukaryota; kingdom Metazoa; phylum Chordata; class Actinopteri; order Perciformes; family Percidae; genus Etheostoma; species Etheostoma cragini. The sequence continues at coordinate 4,672,827 of NC_048409.1, read as the reverse complement.
CCACCACAGTAGCAAACTTCATCACGCCCCCGGTAGAACAAGGTCCGATCCATTCATCTCTAGTTGGCACAACTGACAGCGATCCAGCAGTAGATTTTACAAACCAACCACTCATCCCGTTTTCTATGTTTCAAAGGGCAACCACAAGTTTTAATGAGCTGACACCTGAGGCTGGAAATGTGCCAGTGGCAGATGCTCTGTGTGATTCAAGACTCCTTCAGGAGAGTGACCTGTGTAGCAGTAGCCCGTTGACAGACAGTCCACAGGATGTGGTCAATCCATTGTGGCTGGATTTGCTGTTAGATACCAATGGTAGCTTGTGCTTCCCCGATGCTCACCTGGTAAATGTTGTTCTTTCACCATACACCGGGTCCAACTAACTGTCCTATATCACAGATATGTGAAATACATACAGCCAATATTAGAGAAATAGTCTAGATGTTGAGATATGATGTTGAGAAAGTGTTGCTTTTTTTGTTCTTTAATACATATGTGAAAGATATATTGAAAGTTAATGTTTTTTGTTCACACATAGTGAGCTAATGCTCCATTGTTGGGATTTGCTTATAAGGCAAAGTTGCTTGGCATGCAACACATGACTACTGTCATTGTTACGGCCAACAAATGTTAGCTCATAGTGTCCATGAGGTCATAGTGCACAGACCCCAATAAATACATTTGAGTAAAAAGCACTTGCAGGTTTTCCCCATTTTGTTGTTGTTAAAGATGACTTTTCAGATTGTCTTTAGTACTTTTTTCTTTCTACAGAACAGTGTAAGAAATGGCAGCACTCTGCCTCTTTTCAGTTTCTGATCTAAATAAGTTATTTATTGAAACTTATTGACTATTTTAAAAATTGCCAATTCATATGTTGTGTTACATAACTGGGAAGTTATTGGCTGACTGAATATCTGTCACTTCAGTTATGAATAATAAACACAGTCAATGTTAATCTTTGCAATAAATGTGTTTGACGCAATGTGCAACTGCAATTATTTTCAAGACTAACATTTTGAATTGAATTTGTGTTGACTCATAAAAATGAGAAATGGAAGAATTTTGAAAAATAATATTTTGGAATTCCTCATTTAAGTAATTAGTATTCCTAATCAGAATATTGGACACTCTGAACTGTATTTTACATACATATTTTACACCCTGGTCACACAAGAAATGTGAAACATTTGGGATTTCTTTGTTAAATTCACAAGAAACATTTAGAGAATCCACCATCAGTATGCTACTGTAAAAAAATACTCTAAGATGTTATTAAACATAAAGCCACTAGATGGTATTAGGCCAACAAATTCAAGATTGCATTTTCTGGATTTAAACCATGGATGTATTAAGATTGAACAGAATAAAACAGAACAAAATTGATAGCTGTGAATCAACAAATCTTTAAAAATAAAAACAGAATTTCTTGCTTATTTAAACATTTTATTTTGTCAGAAAGTTCCTAGTATTTCAGGTGGTTAACGGTCCCATGACTTGGTACTTTTTGGATGCTTTTATACAGGCTGTAGTGCTTCTCTAATACTGTATCTGAAGTCTCCAAAATGTAGCCTTGGTGCAGAATTACAGCCATTAGAGCCACTCCCACAATGAGCTTTCTCTTTCTCATGGGCGGGTCAAATTCTCTGGGGGGGGCAAAGCAGAAAAAGGGGAAGTAACCTTTTCCCTTATGAGGGGCATTGGCCGACCATGGGCAGGCTGGGGGGACACATATTCATGTTTAAAAACCTCATAAAGTGAAATTTTCCTGCCATGGGATCTTTAAGAAATCTTAATGCACAACTAGAGTATTTGAAAGCCACATGTAAGTTACATTTACCTGTTGAGGTCTTAAAGCTGAAGTTTGAAAAGATTAAGAACCAGATCACACGAAAAAAAACTAAAAGTTAGCATCACACTTCAAAATTCACATTGTTAATGTTTTGTCCATCAAAATAAGATGTAGATTTGTATATGAAATACTGAATACGTGGATAGAGCTGAACTAAAACGCAGAAGACAGCAGTGCACATTGTAGGAGAACACAAATCTACAATCAGTTTAAAGGTTTTAGAGACATTAACATTTTGTAACACCCCTTCATAGACACATTCATAAACTCTTGTATTGAGGGTCTAACAAAAAAAACAACAATGGACTATAGAATCAAGTTTTACAGCTTGACAATAGATTTCTCTATATCGTTTGATGTTTGCAGGCACAGTAAGCGGCAATGATTACTTCTTATTTTAAACACAACAGGGGAAAAACAATATAACAGACACTTGTTTTGTCTGAAACAGTTATATCCAAAGATACCAACACACAGAGAATATTAATCATTCAGTCATAGTGTATAAATTGCACTCACGCTATCGGGAATGAACTTAAACACACAGCTGCTTCCCAAAGATTAGGACAGTTTCCAGGGTATGTATATCAACAATTCAATGCTGTCTTAGTACAAAGAGCAGAGTTAAACTGTTATTTTCCAAAAAATGTGATAACTGAATTTGACAGTGCGTATCAATATAATGTAGGGGCGTACGATTCAGAAAATGTCACAATCTGATTCAGAATTTTAGGCTCACGATTTGATTCAATGTCGATTTTCAATCCAAAAATGATTCTCGATTAAAAAACGTATGTATGTAAATATGTAAATGTATTTACTTTTCCCAGGAGTGTGTGTGTGTGTGTATGTGTGTGTATATACATACAAACATATACACACGTGGATATGTTTGTTATTTTAACATCCTGTTATGATGTATGGGCATGTCGTGTGTGATGTCTGTAAGCTACTGGGACCTTGAATTTCCCCTTGGGGATCAATAAAGTTTGTATGTATGTATGTATGTATGTATGAATCTATTGTGTGATTGCAGTAGACATACAAAAACACTTTTTTTTTAATACATTTTGAACCAATTTTTGGAATTCTATGAATTGATTTTTAATTGGTAGAGCTTGAATCGGGATTCAACTACAAAATCTATTTTCTTTGCACACCCCTAATATACTGTATAACAATGTTTTAATACGGAATATATAATCTTAGGTCCATCTACCTTTTACTACATCAATATTAAAGTGCTGTAGAGCTGTATCAAACTATAGGATATGCATAAAATAGTAGTCGCCTTGAAAATATAGAACACGTTTTATAAATAATGAATATTAAATATAGATTTAATTGATAGAAGAATAAAAGTTATGGTTTAAGGCGTTACTGAGGGAATGTGGCAGGCCACTACCAGCTATTTGTCTAATTTCTCCACTTGCTTCCCATTCTCTGGAGCATCCTGAAGCTTGTAATCTTCCAAAATGGCCTTGGCTGTCTGCTTGCCAGTCCTTTTCACCACAGCTTTGATCCCCAGGTTGTCAACATTGAAGGCAGTGAGACCGACATTAATGGCAGAATTGACAGCGTGGTCTGTGGCTTGTCCTGCTGCTGCCCCGTACCTTCACCAGAAGTCAGATTGGATAGGATGTTAGAGCGAGAAACAAAGAGGATTTGGGGGAAGAATTCATTAATATGCAGTACAAGGACTGCCAAGATGCCATGCTGTATGTGAATTTTAATGTGAGGATTACACCCATGCAAGTGCGGAATCTTAAATTAAGAAATTTCTGACAGCAAGAATCTGAATTTTAATCATTTTTTCACCGTGGTTCAGAGATCTAAATAGTGGATAATTGATCATCTATCTTGGTATGTATAATTTCCCCCTATAATATTGATTATTAAATAATTAAAAGGTGCTCTAAGCGATGTTGGGTGACATTACTTCTTGTTGACGTTCAAAGTATTTTCAAAGACCCTCTCTCCTTCTCATCCCGTCCCCTCTCCCTCCCTTCAGCGCACTAACCCCCCAACCCCGACCCCCTTCTTATCGATTATTGGCTGAAACGCTAGAAGACTGTTTGTTATGTTTGGTGGTGCAGGTTGGTGCAGTTTGTGGAGCCTGGGCTGTCTACAGAGACCGCGTTTTTTACAGTGTGTTCAGGGGACAGGCAGCTAGCAGATAGTGAGGAGATGTTTTTTTACAGTGTGTTCAGGGGACAGGCAGCTAGCAGATAGTGAGGAGATGTTTTTTTTACAGTGTGTTCAGGGGACAGGAAGCTAGCAGATAGTGAGGAGATGTTTTTTTTTACACTGTGTTCAGGGGACAGGCAGCTAGCAGATAGTGAGGAGATGTTTTTACGGTGTGTTCAGGGGACAGGTAGCTAGCAGATAGTAAGGAGATGCTGTTTTTTACAGTGTGATCAAGGGACAGGTAGCTGAATGTGACAACAAAAAAAAAGTAGCCTAAAAAACATGACATCGCTAAGAGAACCTTTAACTAAGAAACCATTAAATCATAAGACTGCTGGATGGGAATGTTTGTTTTTGGCAAATCCAGTTAATTTAATGCCTGTCAAATTGATACTTCACTTAAAAGGGAGAAAGGGTATCACAAAAACTCTTAATGGTTGACAGATTTATATTATCTCACATAGCCCCACCCTAGAAATATATAATAAAATATACTGTGTAGATATTTTGCTCATCATTGGAACATGAAGTACCAATTTTTACAATATAGGAAGATTTTGTAAATCAGGATAGACCAAAAAGTTGCCAATTGTAAAAATGTGAAGAAATCAGTAAAAAGCAGCACCATCGTGTGACTCGCCACACAGGGAAGGGCAGTGAGTAGGCACAGCAGCTTAGATAACTTTAGAGGGCTTTGTGCAAGAGCCGAATCATTCCAAAGAAAGAAAGAAATAAGGCGCATGGCATGCTTGTGATTAGTGTTGGAAAAAGTTACAGTAGTTATTGCAATAGCTGTGTATAGTTAAGAAAAATTACACGTATTCTCATTAGGTGAGTCAAAGATGTTTTGTAGACCCCTAAATCTGCAAAGTAAATTGAAAAGGAAAATAAGTGAGTGCACGTTTGCTTTTGCACGTACAATGCAAGAGGTATTTTGCAACATACACTTCAAAAACCTGTTAAGAAAGCAGTGTTGTGCACAAACTTGAATTGCTTCATAATAAAGCAAGTGGCAGTGGTCAAACAAGTTATTTTAAAGGTCCCATGACATGGTGCTCTTTGGATGCTTTTATACAGATCTTAGAGGTCCCTTAATAGCATATCTGAAGTCTCTTTTATATAGACCTTAGTGTTCCCTTAATAGCATATCTGAAGTCTCTTTTATATAGACCTTAGTGGTCCCCTCATACTGTATCTGAAGTCTCTTTTATATAGACCTTAGTGTTCCCTTAATAGCATATCTGAAGTCTCTTTTATATAGACCTTAGTGGTCCCCTAATACTGTATCTGAAGTCTCTTTTATTTAGACCATAGTGGTCCCCTAATACTGTATCTGAAGTCTCTTTTATATAGACCTTAGTGGTCCCCTAATACTGTATCTGAAGTCTCTTTTATATAGACCTTAGTGGTCCCCTATTACTGTATCTGAAGTCTCTTTCCCAAAATTCCGCCCTGGTGCAGAATTCCAGCCACTAGAGCCAGTCCCACAATGAGCTTTCCTTAGTATGTTGTTATTTCTGAGTCTGTAGCTTTTAAGAAGGAGAGGGGTGGGCCTTGACCAACTACTTGGTAGTTTGAAAGCCATGATGTTTCTCGCTTATGGGCGGGCCAAATTCTCTGGGCGGGCAAAGCAGAAAAAAGAGAGGTAACCTTGCCCCTTATGACCTCATAAGAGGCAAGATTCCAGATCTGGCCATCTGAGATTTCATTTTCTCAAAAGGCAGAGCAGGATACCTACTATCTACTTTTCTAGCCACTAGGGGACCATAGGCTGGCTGGGGGAACGCATATTAATGTTAAAAAAAACTCATAAAGTGACATTTTCATGGCATGGGACCTTTAAATTGAATTGATGACTTACTTGTGTTTTACGGTGGTGACTGTCTCTGACGCTACACTCTTAGTGATGTCCTTTGCTGCTACTTCCAAACCAGTCCACATGGTTGCAAATCCTGGGCAAACACACAAAACACAATGCATGTCGGCACATTTTGGTACTCCTACGAAAACAACTTTCTCTTAAGAGATTATAAAGTGTAGCTGAGAATCAGTGGAGAGGATGATGCACTATACCTTGAACTCCACTGGCAGCCACCACCATGGCTCCATCTATGTTGGACCGCCCATCCTTGTCTTTCTTCATAGACTCTGGGATCAGCTTGCCTCCGTGTTTTTTCACGTGGGGAGCCAACTCTCGACCCACACAGCCAGCGACCGTGCACACCCCGTCCACTGCAGTTACACAGCATTACTCAATTAGAGGTCCACTGCCAAATAACCACACAAGTAGAGCTGCAAAGATGAATCGAATAGCGGTCAACTTTTAAATTTCTCGCCAACTATTTTGTTAATCGATTTGTTGATTCAAGTCATTTTTCAAAATCCTTTGATTCCAACTTAAATGTGAATATTTTCTAGTTTCTCCACTCCTCACAGAAATCTGAATAATTAATATCTTTAAGTTGTGGACAAAACAAGACATTTGAGGAACTGTCTTCATCATTTTCTGACATTTTAGACCAAACAACCAGAAAATAATCAACCCATTAATCTATAAAACTAATTGTTAGTTGCAGCCCTAGTAAAAACAAACTGACTGGAAATGACTTTGTCACCTAGAAACTGGCTGACTTTGACAGCTCCCCCGGTCGCTTGCTTGGCAACATGGAGACCTTTGGTGACGGTGGGGCTGACGTGGGTGGGTTTGTCCTCTGGGGTGATGTGTTCCCTGAGTTTAGATGCCCCTTTGTGAATGGCCTTGCCTGTAAACTCCGCTCCTTTCACCAGGCCCCAGCTTAGCCATGACGCACCTGATAGGACAAAGGATCATATAGGGCTAGTCACAGAGTCTCTAGACTTTCCTATCTCGTTTTTCACCCAAAACAAAACCCCTACGATTTTTAGGGGATTTTTAGGGGATTTTTAGGGGGCACAGTTTGACCTCACCTGTCAGGATCCCGCTGGCCACCTTTTCACTCCACTCGGGCAAATTCTTCTCCTCCTCGATCACAGCTGGTTCAGTCTCCTCGGGTGTAGCGATGGACACCTTCTGACTGAGATTAATGTCTGCAGCTTCATCTGGAGCCTGATCATATAGACACATTGGTTAGCTAATGTAAGGTGAAGACAAACAACATGGGCTGAAAATAAGCCCTACTTGTCAGTCAAATCTTTGTAAAACTGGTCAACTACATTGTGCAAGCTGTACACATCTCCGTTCAGATGCGTGTCTCCAAGTAACCCCTAATTCACACAATTGCTCCTTTTATTATTCTGGCCTTCTCGTTACAATACGCTATTTGTTTGCTATAAAAGAGACGGTCAGAAAACAGTCTCCATTTGTGCTGAAAACCTTAATTCTTCTACTTGTCCCAAAAATGAAAACACAAAAGTGCATACTTGCTGATAAGGAATCAGGTCCATCCGAGAAGATGACTAAGCTAATTGCATAATTCATCGTTTGGCATCAATCTGAGCCAGCGTCTCTACCTCCACCATGGCTGAACTGGCACTTGTCTTTCAGCTGAAACTTTGAGGTTGTCCCAACTGCTGCAGATAAGAGCATTATGTCTGATTAATTCTCCTCACCTGCCTGTCTCAAATCCCCACAATGCTGAGGCAGGGGTTACTTGGAGGAGTGTGCCAGCTCAGGACTAAGCAGGAGCAAGAGCTTCATGCCAGGCCAAAACGATGAAAAAGTTCAAAGTCTTGTTAGTCTGCAGCCTCAAAGTATTACTGTAAGCAGTAAATACATTTTTGTGATATGAAAAACAGGTTTAATGTCTGCAGTGTTTGCTATGCTTGCAGAATTTATTTCTCATGACTGGAGGAATGAAGGGTGTTGGGGGGTGAGCTTTTGCTTTGGGATTGTTGTTTCTTCAGTTTTTTGGAGCCAGCACAGCGCTGTGAAAATGTAAATTTGCTGTCAGCTGTCATCAGAGGACGCAGGTATGGGAGCAATAAACATAAACAGAAACTCTGAAAATGAAACTTTATAACAAAATACTCTCAAACACACACATTAAGTTGTTTCCTGTTTATCAGTAGTTTCATTTAAAAGAAGGAATGACATGGCCGCACACACCTTGCATAATAAATTTAAAAAGAAGACCGTCCTATTTTTACACTTGTAGAGCAGATCTCCACTTCGCATGCGCACCACTACGCATGCTCTTGTGCCTGATGTAGCCAGTTTCATTGATTATGGTGAACGCGTAGTGTTGGAATGTCTGCTCCGTATATCATACACATGCAATGTAGCTGTTCCGTAAAGTTAAAATAAATTGAACTTTTGCGGCGAGAAATGAGAAGCAAATTGCCTGTTTGTGTGAAAACAACTTTATCTTGCGCATAATTATACAATTTTGGAGACACTGTGTTACTTTTTATTAAATTACATGTCATTTAGCTGACGCTTTTATCCAAAGCAACTTAAAATTGCTAAAAATATCAGAGGTCATAGGCCTCTGGAGCAACCACAGGTTAAGTGTCTTGCTCTCAGGGACACATTGGCTGGTTCACGTTGGGAATTTAACCCAGGTCTCCCACACCAAAGGCATGTGTCACATCCACTGCGCCACATGTAACTGTAGAGTTTGCACTTTCAACTGCATTTTAACACAAAATCGTTAAACAAACATTATCTTTGTGTGAGGGATACACTGATTTGTTAAGTCAACGTAGCAGCTGCCATTCATTTTATTCAAAAATAATTGATGATTGATGATGAATGATTAGATTTTATTAGATTAGCTCAACTTTGTAATTTAGCAGCGTACGGGTACAGAGCCAATGAAATGCAGTTGACAATCCAAGCATTAACCACCAAAGTGCAGGTTAAGTACAGTATTTTGGGCAGTGTGGTCTTAGCTTTAAAAACAGTACTTTAATCTCATGACTGTACCTACCAATACCACCAGTGCACTTTTCACAGTCTAATTTGCTTAAAATAGCTCTCTGTGCCACCCACTGGCACAACAGGATTTGGCAAAAGGCGTAGTGTAAGAATTCTTTGGAAACATATTTTGATGGGAGAACAGTACAAATACATTTCAGAGGACAATTTCTCTGAGCCTTTGGTCAGTGAGAAAATCAGCATAAAAGTACATGGCATTAAGCTGCAGTTGGCTTGTGTTATATGTATTTTTTTTATATATTGCCCACATTTACTCCCCAAAGACCACTGACCTGCACCCTGAGATCTGTCATCTGGGACAGCAGGTCCTGGAACAGCTGTCTGTCTGCAGCAGGCAGCTCAGAGGACAACACCACCCCAACATAATAGCCTGGACCTGGCGCCATCATGTCCGGAAACATAAACACACCAGTGTTACACAGCAACACTGGTGAGTCCATGGCCATGAGAGGGTAAAGCCAGTCACACACCTGGCAGGACGCAAAACCAAAGGTAAGAGGAAAAAAAAGGAACGCAACAGCTGCAACAAAAATAATGATGATAAATAACTACATGTGAGATGTCATGGTGATGATGTGTATTGGCCCCAAATTTCCAATTCATTTTTGAACTATGTGTCTTCACATATACAACAAGGAACAATGATGATTAAATAAACAATGGAGTCAAATGTAAGAGGGGAAAGGAGCTCCACAAAGATATAACCTCAAAATGACAAGCCACATGTGTAATAGTGATTCTAATTAGTGCAACACAGTGAACCAAAGGACACGGTCTCCCTCTGACTGCCACATGTCTAACAGGATTATAGGGCATAACAGTGTAAGCAGGGTTAAGATATTGCACTCATGTGAATCACTAATGTCCCCTACTGGCAATCTGCACATGGGAAATTCCCCAATGAAGAGTGAAATTTTAGTCTCCCGGTCTATTAGTGTCAGCGTATTGGCTGTTTTGACAGCAGGCTAAAACCTTTTCATAAAACAACAAACTTGCTTAAAACAGGAGGAGTTCAATTCAGTTAATTTAAGAAGAGGACAGTATAAATTAATAAAAATGCCTGGTTATACATAGGTCAAAAATGACCAAATTGGCCATAATTCATCTGTAGTCGGCCTTGATGTTAAAATGAATAAGATAACCGTATCGATTTAGTCATTTAACAATAGTCTACACTGATATGCTTGATAGCTTCATGTTATTTCTGATCACGTTTTTTTTAAATTTAATTTTATTTACACGTGACAAGCAAGGGGTTCAAAGGTCTGTTGGTCTGTACACTGGCTGGGGACAACCCAACATAACATGATCCTTTGTGATCACTTGTGGCTTAATTGACTGTTGTTTCAACAAAAACTGAACACGATACACCCCTTTGATGTAGGATTCAATGTAGTGCTGCTGCATTTTAATTACACCTCGTATTTCACTGTGCATTTTAAGCACCGCCCATTCCGCAAATCTGCTTTTGGTGGTTTAACACGTTAGGGGTGCAAAGATGGTGTATTGTGTATGAACATGGCCTAATTATAATTTAGGTTCAAATTTGTTTTATAACATCAAATATATTTTGTGTAAATAAATTGTCATATGATCATCGTAGTGTTCCTAATAATCATTTCCAGTAGGTCATGAGTGAGTGAGGTATGTCTATGTCCAATTTTGAGCCAGTAATGATCCTGATTGGATTCCCCAGGATGATGACATCATACCCGTAAACCCATATGAGCTTAGGGCACTGAGTAAACAACACTCACATGATCAGGTCCATGGGGTGAAGGAACATGATCATTACCAAGCATATCTCCCCCTGGTGATGACTCACAGTTAAAGAGGTTTTGATTAGCTGAGCAAATGTTACAAAACCAGGTTCAATGGTACAAGAATGACTGGGGACACTGCAGTGGTGACGTTTCACTTGTACTGATTGCATCAGATGTGCATGAGGGCTAATCTAGTCCTTTCAAAACTTTTACCAGAGTGTTTAGTGTGCTGGAAATATTTATTTTCTCTTACCTGCAGAAATGCTGGTGGTCGGTTAGGCATCGCTTCATGGTCACTAGTAAACTTCACCAGTCGCAGGAAGCCTGGGTACGACGGAGCACTCACCTGCCCTTCAGGAGTGACAAAGAATATCTGTACACCATGAGGGATGTACACCAGCTCCTCTCCTTCTTCTCCCATACTCTGGGGCGACAGAGATGAGTTAGATGAACGACTGTAGAACTCATCCCCAACTAGTGACATTTCCCCCGACTCCGTTCCATATGAGACAGATAGGTGGCCGTCAGCAGCCTGAGGAGAGTAAGCTGGAGGCTGTTCCGCTGGAACCACAGGCAGTCTGGTGGGTGAGAGAGGTAGACCCTCACTACTGCATGCTGGCACCCCTCCTACAGCTCCTGCTGTCTGGCTGTTAGGAGAAAGTAGCATTGGTGGAGATGGCTTCTCTGGCTTGTTTTTGGTGGGAAGTTTTGGGTAGAGACTTTCTTCAGACACATCTGTAGCATCAAGGCCAGACACACTGCTAGTGTTTACTGTGGTTGCAGATTCAAAGTCTGAGCTAGTCTCTAGTATGGCCAGGCGAGTGGTGATGTTGTTCAGCGTCTCCTGCATCTTCTGCTGCATCTGCCTGGCTGATTCCCAGGAGCTGCCGACACACTCCTCTCCTTGTGAGGGCACACTAATGGCCCGGAGAAGGTGCTGTCGCCCTCGCTTGTAGAGCTCCAAGGCCTGCGGCTTGTCTCCAGCTTCATCAACTGTGAGTCCTTTATTAATGCACTCAAAAGCCCTCTCATAGCCATCTTTGATAACTTGAAGTCTGGCACTGTCGAATGCATCTTGTTTAGCTTTCTCCATTCCCTCTGCAATAAGACATTAGCTTTGTTAGCAATTGATCTAATCCATACATACAGCACTAATGATGCGTACAGCATGAGAGGGTAGATTGTCACCATTGCTAGAATGTAACATACTTCACGTTATTTAAGGCTTATATGTTATTCTACTGCTGACTTAACTTCTGACCCAGTATTAAGATCACCTTTTTCACAATGAGAAATAGTTTAATATCACTCAGAAAGCAGGCCCGTGTAACTGTATTAACTATAGTCTCTCTAACTGCTGTTGATAAAATGAGTTACCTAGCTAATTCACGGCAGTTATGTGCGTTTGTTTATCTGGTATAAAAGAGGTTGCCAAAGTTAATATAAAGTTTCCAACACAAACTAACAGCTAACGTTTCTGTATATACGAGTTCCTCTATTACGCCATGTCAATGTACCAACAGTAACGTAAATATCGAACAGAAGTCTGTTAATAACATGATTAGTATTAGCTGATTAGCATTAGCTCCTCCATTAGCTTACGGAATTCACGCTTACCCAGTGAGCGAAAAACTCCGAAAACAACTTAATTAGTCAGTTAGCTCTGTTGTAGCTAACGTGACGTGTTCCTGTCAAAACGGATCCTTCTAACTTGAACGGCGTCAGCAACCTACGCACCTGGGTAAAGTTGTGGTCTGTCGGTGCTCGGTAATCGCCGATGGACCTAGTAACGACTCTCCAGTGGAATGTAGTAGTGCTGTTACACACTACTCGCCATAATGTTGACCTTTGAAGTATTGTGACAGGATGTATCGCTTCAACACGTGACAAAATAACATGCAACGTCATGCATTTGCTACTGATGTGCTCTGAACAGTCTGTTTTATTTTGAAAGTATTAGCCGGAAGAGATGCTATTGGCTGCATCGACGTCCTCTTTGGCTCCACAAACACGGAGGAACGGGCACAGACGAAATGCTTGACATACTTTTTATGTTTCTGAGTTAATTAGAGCTTTATTTAATGAAATAAATAAGTGCAAGTAAATAGCCTAAATATACATAAAATATATGACTGTGTACACATTCTATGGTTTTAATGTGTCTTTTCTGGATGTGATGTGTTTCAAATAACCATTTAATAGCATATTTCTATGGTTAATGACTTAATCAAATAAAAAAAATGTGGACAGTTGCTATCAGAATTCGTGTAACTGAATTTGTGAATTTGGTCTGAAATTAGATTTAATTACTACAAATGCAGGTTAGTGAATACTGCTTAAAATTGACCCATACAATAATATTGTCTTGTGCAATGCCTTTGAAATACGTTTTTAATTAAAACTATTTTTAATGTTGATTATTGAATTAAATAGTCTAAAAAGATCAACTCACTAAATAAAAAATACAACAACTGCTGTTAACAGATTTCAAGTGGCTATAATAAAAGTATTGACTTAACCCCTCCCCATCCCTAGTAATTACACCTACTCCATCCTGGAGTATACATCTGCACATTGCACATACTATGTACTTTTATTCTGTATTTATTTTCTATTCCATATTCATTTTTAATATGTTTGTTTGTGTATGTACGCACACCAAGGCAAATCCCACTCACTGTGGCAATAAAGTCCTTTCTGATTCTGATTAATAAACCAGAAATTCCACTGTTGAAATGCAGTAGGCCTACATGCCAGTCTGCTCTGTAATCCTGCCTGACTAAATGAATACTCACCCACAGCTGACATGAAGCACAGATCAGATTCATTTATAATACCAGATCAAAGTTCAAATTACTTCAAATACTCCTTCCATCACAGGCTACCACAAGTTCAGGTGATCTGTTATCACCTGAACCTTAGGGATGCCAACGATGATGTGAATTATACTGAGTGTATCGGTTACTCATTGAGTGTCTGCAGAATTAAAAGATACACCGCAAATTACCTCTGGCAACATTTCCATAATGGTAGCTCACTCTGGAGAGTTCCTGGTTGAGGTCACGAGGTGGCAGTGTTGGCTAAACCATTCTTTTCCACAAAAAGCACTTTCTTCACCTAACCCTGCAAGCCTTGCTTCACTCCAAAGCGTGACACAAAACCCGTTGGAAATGGACAAAAGTAGATGAAAGTTTCAATAGAAATTATAGATTTTACTACAATATACTGTGACAATAGATGTCCTGTTGAAAGGATACAGCATTACATTTGTTAGTTTTCCTTTCCATCACATCTTCTTGTTGTACAGTATGATGCCACCAGAGGTCCCAATTTATTGAGAAAAAAAGGATTGGAAAACATTTGTTCTTTTACTTTCTGCAGTAGTTGCATAATGCTGGAGCAAAAACAGTAAGTTGAGGATTTTTTTTTTTTTAAACTGCTATACATCTGTTTTGGAGTTCTGAACATTAAAATATTGATAATAACCCTTACCCTAATATAGTGTTTTTCATCAAGTCAGTTGTTTAATCTGTATCATTTCACATTTAGTCTGAATATTTCCTATATTGGGTACTTTAAAGAAGATCATTCTCACCCACTGTCTTCTCAGGCATTTCTTGTGTAAATCACAAATCACCGTCAATTATTACATTTAAGATCTAGACTTGTTATACTGCAACAAAAAATGTAGGGCAGTTTGCCATTTCACCCTAGGTGTGGAGTTCAAACATCCATACAGTACAACCTGTTATGTAGATACGTTAAACGTTTAACAGTGGCTTAGCTGTACAGTGTGAGCATCTCCCTGTGGAAGGGATGTTTTAAAGAGAGCAGAAAATAGTGCACAAACTTAATTTTTTAAAACTTTAATAACAGATCAGAGATCATTAAAGCGGAATGCATGCCTGTTTAATATTACGCTCCATCATCATCTCCAAAACTATCTGCTCCAACCTTCTTATAATCCTTTTCTAGAGCTGTCCTGTCATGTCCTGTCTGGCCTCAGAGAACTCTCTCTCCTCCATACCCTCACCCACATATCAGTAAACAACGACAAACAACTACAACTACTGTGACACATTTATTGCTCAAACATAAGGGTACGCATCAAAATAACAAATGCAAAACATTGTGCCCTTGTATATTGTACAGAAAGAACACTTTAAATTTAGATACTTTACTTATTAGTAAGTATACCCTACTCCTCTCCTTCCTCCTCTCCCTCACCCTCAATAGAGTCCACTCCAACCTCTTCATAATCCTTTTCTAGAGCTGCCATGTCCTCCCTGGCCTCAGAGAACTCTCCCTCCTCCATACCTTCACCCACATACCAATGAACAAAAGCACGCTTAGCGTACATCAGATCAAATTTGTGGTCAAGCCGAGCCCAGGCCTCTGCGATAGCAGTGGTGTTGCTCAGCATGCACACGGCCCTCTGGACCTTGGCCAGGTCTCCACCAGGAACTACAGTGGGCGGCTGGTAGTTGATGCCCACCTTGAAACCAGTGGGGCACCAATCTACAAATTGGATGGAGCGCCTGGTCTTGATGGTGGCAATGGCAGCATTCACATCTTTGGGAACCACATCCCCACGATACAAAAGGCAGCAAGCCATGTATTTGCCATGGCGGGGGTCACATTTTACAAACTGATTGGCTGGTTCGAAGCAGGCGTTGGTGATTTCTGCCACTGAGAGCTGCTCATGGTAAGCTTTCTCAGCGGAGATGACAGGGGCATAAGTGGCCAGAGGGAAATGGATACGGGGATATGGCACCAAGTTGGTCTGGAACTCTGTCAGATCAACATTGAGGGCACCATCGAAACGAAGGGAAGCAGTGACAGAGGACAAAATCTGACTGATCAACCTGTTCAGGTTGGTGTAAGAAGGACGCTCAATGTCGAGGTTCCTACGGCAGATATCGTAGATGGCCTCGTTATCCACCATGAAGGCACAGTCAGAGTGCTCCAGGGTGGTGTGGGTTGTCAGGATGGCGTTGTAGGGCTCCACCACAGCGGTGGACACCTGGGGAGCTGGGTAGATGGAGAACTCCAGCTTGGACTTCTTGCCATAGTCGACAGACAGACGCTCCATCAGCAGCGAGGTGAAACCAGAGCCGGTGCCACCTCCGAAGCTGTGGAAAACCAAGAAGCCCTGAAGGCCAGTGCACTGGTCAGCCTGAGGACAGAGACGGAGAGACAGTGATCACATATGAAATATGCTGTTTAATTTAACATGTGAAAATTAGGCGAATTCTTCTTGATATTTTGTCACCCACCAGTTTGCGTATCCTGTTCAGCACCAGGTCGATAATCTCTTTGCCGATGGTGTAGTGTCCACGGGCGTAGTTGTTGGCAGCATCTTCCTTGCCGGTGATCAGCTGCTCAGGGTGGAACAGCTGGCGGTAGGTTCCAGTGCGCACCTCATCTAAAGAGACCGATTTATCAAAAATCACTTGAGGGTTTGATTTGATGAAGTAAGGTAACTATGGCATCTATATATTTAAATAGAATTTACCAACAACAGTGGGCTCCAGGTCCACAAAAAGTGCTCTGGGGACATGTTTTCCAGCTCCAGTCTCACTAAAGAAGGTGTTGAAGGAATCATCTCCTCCTCCACAAGTCTTGTCACTGGGCATCTGTCCATCTGGCTGGATCCCATGTTCCAGGCAGTAAAGCTCCCAGCAGGCATTGCCAATCTGGACACCAGCCTGACCAACGTGGATGGAGATACACTCACGCTGTGGAAAATAGGAACAACTTTACTTATCCGTACTCATTATTTTAGAAATGTGACAATGGAAAAGAAAACTAAATGGTAGACCCATGCTGGAGGAAAACAACAAGTTGTAACATTTACTGTGAAATGTTGCCAGACATCTAAATTAAGAATCTAAATTAATTTTATATGTATGTCAGTTGAACAAGTATAAAGGACCAAGCTTCTTGGCGTTACACAGTGGATAGTAGGGAAGGAAGGGTAGCTACGTGTATTCGTATCGAAACGGTCCTATACATATATATGTGTAGTACCGTTTCGTATATATACATAAAATATCTGCGGAGGGACATAATCTGTAACCTTTTATAGGGTTGTATATCAGCTATTTGCCTGATTCATTCATTTTATTAGAAAAAAAGAGGGTTGCAGTCAGGCCCTTTGTTTCATTTAGGCGGCAGAGGAATGTTACTAGTGAACCAGAGACGATTTGCACACGGCACAGTCAGACACACAGCTTTAGCTAACTAGCTAGCTAGCTACATTAACGTTAACTTAAATTATAGCTAGGCGCCGTCTTTTTTTTACGAATTAATTAATTCAAAAAATAACACAATTAAAACGTAACATTGTCATAAAAACCCGAAACGCTGCTAACTTATATTTTTATACTTTTACTTCTTATACTCACCATGTTTCCTGACGCTGCTTTAAACGGGTTGTAAGAGAGTAGTTAGCTAGCTAACGTAAGACTGATTTAACCGTCACTGATGCCTGCACTTTTGGTTGGTGTTGCTATGCGAGTCTGCGCGTTACTATGGGGAAAGAGCAGCGGAATCCGATTGGTTGAGGGTTACAAGAGCTCCTTTCCTATTATTTAAAATAAAACATTAATCTTCATTACACTGTTACCCTTAGACTGTATGAATACTAACAATCTATGGTGTTACCCTAGAAATAAAATTGTTATTATTAATATTGATTTATTTGTTTCTATGCTTGTTGCCATGGAAGATACTCATAGATATATCCAATTATTCATTCTAAACCGTATTTCTCCCTTTGTTTTGAACATTTATTGTTTTGTTTAATAAATTACTCTTCTGCTCAAAGAAACCAGTAGGCTATTATATTATTTATCAGCCGTATTATTCAGAAACAATTATTTATTGGGTTTGAAAATTAAACCGAACAATATTTAAGCACCATTTTATATTCTAAGAATAAGAAGACACTAAATGGATGTGTTCTCTATAACTTATTAATTCATCAACGTGATGTTATGTTTTTAACTGCCATTCCTGTACCCACTGGCGAGTATAAGCCTCAATGAGAATGAGGAATTAGATCTCAAATACAGCAAAATTATATTTCTGAGCATATCAAACACTTGATTTCCTGCACGCCGGTGAATTTTTCTGCAACCGTTTTGGCATTTTCTGGATCATTGTGTGGTGAAAATGTCTTTATTTATGTGTCGGAAATTATAATAGATTTTTTTTGGGGGGAGGGGATTGGATTATTGGGGGGTTTCAATCTCTGGATGGCTACCTTAGTGACCAATTGATCAATCAATAACGTTTTTTTTCACAAATAAGATGTTTTATATTTACTAATAATGTGTTGGATTCATGTTCATGCAGGGGGCGTCAAATCCTATCTCAAATGGAAAAGTATGATGAGACATGGACATGGCAAAAAAAAGGTGTTTATATTATGTGTGGTTTCAAGTTCATCAAAATCTCTGAGCATGGAAATGATTAGGCCATAAATGTGCCACTAATGGCCATTTAATTTCCAGCATATGAGAATTAAAGAGAAAAGGCTGCAGGCGTTAAAAGTCAAATAAACATGCATCTAAAAAGTCCCTTATTCACAATTTTTTTTACGTCCCTGTTTTATTATTCTCACTGCCGCCAGCTTATGATAGTAGTCGCTGTGCAGTTTGACAGATTTCCAGCATATGTCCTGCACAAACAGAGATTGACCTGACTGGACACACACACATGAAGAGCTAATACTTTATGTCTTTGGAACTGTTTGTATCCTTTTTGCTACAGGAACTATGTCACCACAATGATTTTTTTGCTTCCCATCACAAACAAAGCACGTTCATATAAAAGGAATTTAAGCTCTTGTCCCATAAAGTTAACTTTCCCTGTTTACTATTGTGCATATTATCAAAATTTCAATTCAAAGAGAATTTGTTGATGATTCGCCTTTGAGTAAACTCATAGATAATACACCCCAGAGTATACTTAGCCTACTTTTTCTGTTTTTAGTTGTAGCTCTCATGTTCTTCACATTCTATGGTTAATGTGCCTCAGAGATACAGTGACTATACTGCAAATAAACTGCATGTCTTCATATTGGTGACTATTTTGCTAGCTGATCCTCCATGAAGAAGTTGTAAATTCACTATATTTTGTCGTGGTGAGCTCAACAACAACACAAGTCTGGAACTGAAACAGGCTGATGATGCTCGTCTTTCATGTTGGTTCACATATGAGGAACACATGTGCTCTTCATTGTTTTTGCAAGGCGGATTTCTTTTAAATCTAAAGACCAATACATATGGTTTCGGTAAGGGCAATCCCAATTCAAGTAGACATGTAAATAATAATAATGTTTCTTTTTAGTTGAAGGAAGCAAGGACAGCCACTAATCATCACTAATCATTCTAGCTGCACTGTTAAAAGTTGACGCCATGTCTGATTTATCATTTTACGAGCTATGGTCAATTCACCATGCTGTCTTTTTGTCTGTATGGTCAGTTTTTAACTTAAACTTTTCATCTTTTACTGTCTTTTTTTTTTGATGCACTGCGTATCCTGTTGTACTTGAATAGATATAGTGTCTGCACTTGCAAGGTAATTGTACTGACACTCTGTTGCACTATGACTTTTTTTCTTACAGATATTTATTTGGGCATTTTCAGCCTTTATTTATTGAACAACTGAAGACACTAAAGGGGAGAAAAAGACAGGGGAATGACATGCAGCGAAGGGCCACAGGTTAGAGTCCAACTCAAGGCCGCTGGGTCAAAGACCAAGCCTCTGTATATGGGCGCACGTTCTACCAGGTACGCCACCCATGGGCCCCCACTGCACCTTTCTGCATGTATTTCATCCACACAGATTGGCATGTTGTCCTCGGGTCAAATTGACCTGTTTTCCTTTATCAATGTTCTTTTTAATTCCCCAAAATAACATGATTGATTCCACACAATGCTCGTTTGGCAAGTACAAATCTTTACTTTCATTAATTTTGGGTTTAAAAAGAAAATTGAAGTGATTTTGAAATTGTATGGAGTAAAAGTTGACATATTCCAGTCTGTGATTATCCATTAACATACATTCCTTTAATTTTAATCTAAATAATTCCTGATTTCTGCTTTTCTAATTTAAACGTTAGGTATAATTTCCTATAAATGAGGTTTATTGACCATAAATTCCAAAAACAACTGTAAAAATTAAAGTTTATAAGTTAGTGTTATGTAGTGTTGAAAAAAAAAAAAAAGTGACAAACATTGAAAAAAAGCATCAAAAGTGTTGAAAAAAGCTGCCAAAATGGAAGAAAAAGTTAAAAACAGTGATTTTCAATTTTGACGGGAAGATAACACAAGGGTTAAACATGTTCAAATCTAACTTAAATGTAAGGGCATACTAGTGATATTATGTCAGTGCGTGGATGTCATATGTCTGTGTGCCTATATGTATGTATGATGTGTAAGCAATTAGATACCTTAATTTCCTTTTGGATAAATAAAGTATCTCTATATCTCCAACTATCTCCCATGATTATTATCCTTTTTTACACCTTTGTGATTTCGTATTAGTCTATTTGCATGCAATAGTAATTAAAAGATATTTCTTAGAAGTAGGCTGGCTGCTAGTTATCTATCGATGACGGTGACAATGGTGTTACGACTCAGATGGACTCCCAAGACAAGATGGTGCTCTCCCAACTGGCCAATTGGAACGTGGCCCGGCCGATGAAACTATAAATCCTGAGATGAGAGCAAGAAACTGCATCGAGAGTTTTGAGAGCGAGAAGAAAAACATTTTGAGAGAAACCATTTTTTTTAAGAGAACTTTTTTTCACGCTGATAGCAAAAAAAAAATACATTTGAGGGTTTGAAAAGGTACTTTGAGAGAGGTTTTTTACCCCCAAATATTTTTTTTCTCTCAGATCATTGATGTAATAAAGAAACAAATCTGGCTGCAAATTTTTTGTTGCTGTTGTTCTCTTATTGTTCTTTATCCACACTGCTGCCACACCCAAAGAAGCCACATTAAGATGTGATTAAACCTTAAACAGGCTGTCAGCATTCTTTGCATAGAATAAACAGACTTGATTGTTTCAGGACTCACTGAAAGGAACGACAACACAAAGATAAATAACTCCAACATTGAAATGATGTGCACGTGTTTGGTGAAAGAAAAAGAAAAAGCGAGATAAGATTCAAAATGGTTCATGGGATTAATTTATCCTCAGATATCTAAGAAATTTAACTTCACTAAGCTGCTGTAATTTCATGGAGTTTTAATGTGTTTTCTCCTCAGTTTAGTTGCATGATGACACATACGCACACACACACAGACATTAAATGTCTACATATGAATATACGATTTTAAAGGCTGCTCTGTGGATCTCTTCAATACTGTTGGTTAATTTTGTACATTTTGCTTTCTTAAAAACAAAATTATAAACTGTGTTGCCCTGTGTCTGACATCTTATTTCCTAGTTAAATCACTACAGTACCTTACAACACACAGTTGGGCATTTAACAATGTGTTTAATAATGACTTAGTTGTGTGTCTCAAATCTGTTTTGTTCTTTATTCTTTGTTCCCCCTGCCAGATGTGATCATGGATACCATTATGGCAATACTTTATTGCTGTATTTTATATGTTCCAATCTCCACTTTGTGTCATAATATGTAAAATGATCCGTGTTTATTCGAGATTCAAAGGTTTAAAAAAGACTTTATTATCCCCTAGTGGCAATTTCAGTCATGGAGAAAGAAGACGCAATCACATGACAGCCGAAGCTAGTTTGTATACCAAACCAACAGGGTGGAACAAAGGGCAATCTTTATCTATAAGGGCCACATTTGGCCCCAATGGAAGCATCTGGAACTCAACATGCAAAGGATGTTGTTGGTCCAAAATGGAAAAATTACGGTTGAAAGTGACGGATGATCACCTAATGATACATGGTGTTTGGTATGCCTTTGAGATAATAACATAGTAACGTTCAAATGGGCTGCAACGGCTTCTGAAAAACAATTTTTCTCAGGTATTAATTTTACCGGTATGAATAATAACCTATAAAGTCTGTTTGCAGGAACATTAGCCATTCTTTTGTTTACACAACTGCAAAAACACAACATGATGCAACACACTCTTGCATCTTTTGTGGCCCTACACTAAATTTCTGATAACTAATGTTACCGAGAATCAGACTCAAATTACAATCAGGCTTGCTGTACTCTTTGCAACAGCTGCAGTGGTTAATGTTGCCAGTATATACAGTATAATGTATAATGTATTCAGCTCCTTGGCCAAGTACATTAAACATGCAAACATAACAAGGAAGCGTATGTCACTCACTGCATGTCACATTGTATTATTAAGTTTTACATAAATTATTTAGACACAGCGAGAGCTTACATCTATAGATGTTGAAATCACCATAGAACAATGCATCTGTTGTGTCAACAAATAAAAATAGTACATAAATGTGTAATTCATTGAATTACATGTTTCGTGTCATTGAATTCAAGTGATTTATTAAAGAGTGAAAGAACAAACTTTACCATAACTACAGACAGAAGAACGAGAGAGAAAATATGCAACCAGGACAGAGGGGGAAAACAGACACACATGATTCCAATTAGGGGTGTCAAAACTCTGCTGAAGCTGAAAAAATACAAAAAGTAGGACAGCTGTGTCCTCTGTCCCACAGTTTGCTATGCTCGAGAAACAAATACATACCTCTTGTGCACACCTAACAAAACCCATATGCATAAATCTAGTTCCTATGGACATCACAGTCTCCCCTCAACCATCCACTGGGGCTCATGATTTATTGTCTCTACAGTGTATACTGGTTACAGTTTCTCCTTCAGGCACCAAACATGTGCTCTACCTTCAAGACAAGTGTTCACCAGCAGCAAGTTCCCAAGCAAAATCCAGTAATTCAACTTTGCTTTTGTTGAAGAGAAGACACCCATGACAGGATCCAATTACCAGGACTCACTAATGCTTAATGTTGTTGAGAGAAACGCTCAAAGTGATAACAGACATGTAGCTGTCAGGGTTGCCTCAGGTAAACATCTTTTTCATTTTAAAAAGGCGTGATGAGAGATCTGAAAGCACTTCATTAATCACAACGCGCAACCTGTACATAATGGAGAAATGACAGATGGGTCGGAGATCACATCCCTAAGACTTGTGAGCTCAGTTTATGAGCGTCAACCTTAGTCATAAAGTTGCTGAATAGCACAAAAAAACGATCATTACGTGTAAATGTCCTCTTTTTTTCCTTTTTTTGCTCTGTTGATTTCCTCGTATGTCACAGTGTTTTTCCTTCCAGGTACTGGATCACACTCCCTAGTAAAACTTTCTCTGCCCTCTGATTTATGAGAGTAGAGATCCTGTTCTTTTCTGAGTCCAAGAAGCTGCACACTCATGAGCTATCATACTCGAGGTGAAACAAGGCTCTAATATTTGGAAAAATACTCTGTCCTCAGATTAACTGCCGGGTCTGGTTACAAGTGTGCTAAATATGGAATGGGGTACAACTAATCTGAAACAGTTTGGGATTAGGAATGGTGAAATACAACATGAAGGTAAACCTTTACACTCATTATAAATACATGAATAAAAGTTTCTTCAATAAATCACCCAAATGTTCAAAAAGTTCTCAGCTATACCAGGGGTTATGAGAAAACCTTTATAAAAGTGATTGTGTGCACATCCCACCTTCTGGCAGGTGCAGGACCAATGAGAAATACTAAAAAATGTAATGTCCGCAACACTGCTCTAAGCTCCCATAATTTAATACAAAGGCACCATTTCAACGCTATTGGCTCTTCTTCAGGCAAAATCATGTGCTATGAGAAATCCATCCAGCAATATGATAGCAGTGCATGCGTGAGCATTGAGAAATGACTGAGACTGTAAGCCATATTTCAACAAACAGTGGTGTAGTCCTTTAAGTTCTTACTATCTTTGCGTATTTGCCTGAAAGCACAATTAAAATACATTGACAAAAAAGAAAAAAGAAAAAAGAAAAAAACCTAAAGGGAGTGCCACTTTGATCTTGAGCTCAACTATAGTGAATTGCGGTCATGTGGTTATGGTTTGCACTCAGGCTAAAGCCCATTAAGTAGTTTTGCTACTAAGTATAATTGTAGCTGCATGATATTAAGATAAGAGAAATCACTCTGTTTATGCATTTAGTCCATGGAGCTAACTGCACTTCCACTTATCAGTGAAGAAGTTATGTTTTTCCCTCACTAATGTTTATTTTGTAATAATTTATAATTGTGAAATCGTACATATCGCATTCTTTCTTTCCAGAACTTGAACTGTACTGAACTGTAACATGAATGATTTGTGTTAGGCTGAGCTACTAAAGATCACAAACCTGAGTCTGGTCAAATCTTATAATCTTATCTGCACTATTTGCTTGTTGAATACTAAAGTCCCTGCCCAGACTTGAAGAATATCAAGTAGATGAGCTAAACTAATGGCAAGACAAGGAATGGAAGATTTACAAACACATGCGAACATCATTGCGATTTCCCAAGACAGTAAAAATATCATTGGCAAGAAAGTGTAGCGAGGAAGGCCAAACATATTGGCTACATCAACATCAAGACGGCAAAAACAACCAATCTAAGAGATAGAAAAACGAGGAACATATTGAAGGTTTTGCTTGCATCTGACTTTTAAAAATGTGGAAAACAGAAGCCCTTGATGGGGAAAATGATTGAAATGAAAGGACAGTCCTAGTTTCCCTTAGAGCAGGGGTGGCCAACCAGTTAAGCATGGAGAGCCACAAAAAACCCTGCACCATGGCAAAAAGCCACACAACACATGCACTTCCACACCACAACAACAACAACAACGACGACTTGATCTAATGAGTGCGATTGACTCAGTGGGAAACCTGACTTTGTTATTCACAATCCTTTTCAGGTCTTGCTTGAACTCGCTTGTGGCCACATAAAGCAACTCTTTCACTCATTTGTCCCTGAAGGGGCTTTCAAACAATCTGATGCAGCAGTGAAAGGGTTAATGGCGAAGGTTATCTGTGGCTGCTTTTTTTTTTCTCAGGTTGCAGAATCTGTAAATCTGCGAATCTATTAGCAGTATTGGCAGAGGCATTCAAATGCGTTTTTTTTTACCCATCTGAAACAGGTTTCAAAAAGTTAAAAACAAAAATCAACCAATGCCTCCAGCCACACAGAGCCTCACGGGAGCAGGCAAAGAGCCACATACAGCTCAAGAGCTGCAGGTTCACTACCCCTGCCCTAGAGAGAAAAGGTACTGTAATTATCATTGTGACTGACAGGGTATGTTACCTAAGTGTTGAAAAAATGATTAATGACCTGCAGTGGTACCTTAAAGTGCATGGTAATAACATTGCTTCATATGAAGAATGCAGCAAGATACAATATCGGGGATTTGTTTAAAAAGATGAATGCACAAAAGCAATGTCAGCAAAATAACACTTTGTCATAATAGTGTTATTAATATATGGCCAAAGTGTTCAACCCTGACCCAGTTTAACTTAGGTAGCTGTATTGTGACAACACAGCTACCTAAAATACAGCTACCTAATAAAAACTGGGGCGGGTTTTTGCATTTTGGCCATGTTCTGTTTCTGACGCTAGATAAATATCATTCAAAAATAGTCTATAAAAGTCAAACGAATTTATTTACTCGTGAAACATAACCCACAATCAAGGTAGGAAGCCATTGCAAATCTTCCTGTACAGTAATAAGGTTACTGCTTCTTTCAACACATCATGACTTGCAGCCCTCTTGGCTACATTTTCCAAGTGTGGAAAAAAATGGAGCTGTGTTCAGCATGCCAGCACAGATAGAGGAATTCAACAATCGATTTGCATGTTACACTGAAGCATGGTGTCTGAATAACATGGCAGAGTCATGGTGTAAATTATTGTAGAAACATACCTTCTTTGGTCCTGGGATGCAATCTTATGACTTAGTGTATTGTTTGTTGATTGTATAATTATTCTTTTAAAAGTCACAAAAAAGAAGTATCCTTTTGCTGTTAACCAATGCAGAGTCATGAGGAGCTGGGACTCCTCATCCAGACTCACCAACCTTATAAAAAGGTCTTACAATTTTTTTACTTACCACCATTAAGTAAATTGACTAGTTTATGACTAAGCTCTTGAATCTTAACATTGTCAAAAATCTCTTTCAAAGTCCCAGAGGAATTCAGAGTTTGACTGAAGTCCCCCCCCCCCCAGTCAAACCACTTGGATGGTTGACCTTTGTGCAGAATGTACAGAGTTCCTCACTAAAAGGCTGTTTTCCACTTGATCTGCCAAATTGGGGACGTTTCTCCGTGTTTACATTACATCTGAGTTTAAGACCTGTACACATTAGTAGGAATTACAGTATGTCCAGAGCACATACTCTGAATAGACTGTTCAGTGAAGTAGGAGACATCTTGTATACAGCAGCTAGTCTTTTGCAAAATAACGGAATCTGTATTTTTCAAAGAGGTAGTTAGGCAATCTCACCTCACCTCACCTTTTTCAAAGTGTAAAAAACCATATCAGATGCAAGTTATTCATCACTGCACAGTACTTTTATACGTCTCAAAACTAGTCTTAAGAGGATTTTGGAACACGATTTTAATGTTGTTGGAACTCATCACATATTCCATTCTGTCTGCTGGTTCTAATAACTGGAATCATAATTTCCAAGTAATCAGTTTTAATGGACTTCAGCATTGGATCAAATTCAAAATATCTCGTGTGTAACTTTTCTAGTAATTTAACCTGACTCTGTCTTGACTTTAGAATACCCTTCTGTGGGTTTAAACTATGCTTGACGACAGGAATATGTGATGACAGACTTGCTTCACTCCACGGGGATGATGAGGTCATATCAGGCGCGGCCTTAATATAATTAAACCATAAAGCTGTTGCTTTCACTTAAAGTTTTCTTCCAGAAAAAACAACTTACATGGAACTTCTTACAACAATTCTTTCTTGTGCTACGAAGTAATGATTCAATTAGATATCTTCCTAAGAACATTATATTACTCCCATGTTGGTGTATGTTGTCTCCCCGCGGTGATGAAGCAAAACTGAGCCAATTCTCAGACCATCGCACTGCCGCTGGCTGGACAGCGAGGAAACGGCAGACTGGAAAGTGCAGGGAATCCCATCTACGTGGCTGCTGGAGGACGGGAAGGGGAGGGTTGTTGGCCACCAGTTAACTGCTCCTGAAGGAAAAGAGTGAATTACTGCCTCCTCGCTCCTGTAACCAGCGGCAAAAACAAAACCTTTATGTGTAATTTAGAATGAACAATGATTTCACTGCGAACCTGTGCACTAATGACTTAACTATAAAGTCATGTGCAGTGGATGATTTTCAACATTATTTACCATAAATTGGGAATTTACATTATTCCCAAAGGTATTGTAAATTCGGTTCTCCTTGGCTCCTACTGTGCATGTGCATTCATGAGTCCATTCTGATGCATTGCAGCTTTTAAAAAAACACTGTAAACTTGAATTCCACAAGGGTGAAGAATTTTACAACTGGTTTAGGTCACAATATACATTTTTAAAGGTGCACCATGAGTTCCTGCATGGTTTCAGTGCAATTCCATTTTTGTCTCAAATTGTAGGCACCCTTCTTGATCCGCCGGCTGCCTGCCCCTGTGGATACACTGTGGAAAAGCACGGTCTTGGGAGACAACACAGGGGCCGTAAACGTCAAATAAACACTGATGGCACCACGTCCTAGCCAAACTTTCACAAGATGGTTGGGGGAGGGGTTGGAGGTTAGTGAGCATGCACGTAATAGCGTGGAGATAGTTTTTGTTTGACGTTTTCGACCCCTGTGCTGTCTCCTGAGACTAGGACTGGTGGAAAAAATCCATACAGCATAGTATCGCGATATTTTCAATGGCAACAATGTGTCGATACACGGACGCTGAGTATGGATCTTTTACTATTTATGTGTTTGTCTGCTTGACAATCTCATTTTGCAGCAACACAATTGAAGCGATATGAACAAAAGCAAATGTGTCTTTTTAGATAAAACAGATGCTGACAAAGTCTCCTTTTGTAGTCATAATTTGAAATTAGGAAAAAAGGTTATAAATTGCAATATATTGGAGAATGTTGGGCTTTTTTACCTTTTATTTACAGGTGCAGGCAGTTGACGGATCAAGAAGAGAAGCCTGTGATTTGAAACAAAACCAAATTGAGCTGAAACCATGCAGGAACTCATGGCACACCTTTAAATAGCCTAACTTTAGTAACTTTGTTAAAAGAGCCCTGTTCTTAAGTCTCTTTGCGGGCTTCCGGTCGCATGTAGGATTCAGTTTAAAGTTCTTAAACTCTTAACTACAGAGCATTGCATTGTCAGGCACTTGCATACTTCAACTACATATGTTATTTCAGGTCTTATTTGGTAAATTACTGTCTGTGCTTTTTGACTTTGGAACACTCTGCCTCCTCTCTAACTGGACGTCAAGCTTTATCCATGGACTTGATGAAAAAAATCAGACACAGAACTATCTTTTTGGACAGGCGTTTAGTTCACCCATCTGCCATTTAGTGTTTATGCAATACATTTTAATTTTTTTTGTGCTTATAGATAGCTTTGGGACGTTTCCCTTTATTATTGTGACAATGGATAGCAAGGAAAGGGAGAGAGAGATTGGGAGATGCCACATAGCAAAGGGCCACAGGTCAGATTCAAACCCAGAACGTTGCAGGACTCAGCCAACATGGGGTGAAGGCTCCTGCTGGGTGAGGTAGAGGTTGCCCCAAACCCTAACCCTAACCCCAAAACTAACCCCCAAAACAACAGAATACATTATACAGATGCTTTAATAGACACAGTCAGGCTTTATTGGACCATTCGCACAAGCACCTTCGTCATGTTCTAGCTGTAATTTCTGCATGTTTTAAATATCATATGATTGGACAATGAGGCAGAAAGTAAGGATGAGGAGATTACCTTGGTGGAAGAACGAGTGTGTGTAGCTCCTTAGACTTTCACGCTGGATTTTGGAGTCCACATCTCAATAAATCCCTACAGTTACTGTAATATTTGCCATTTTTATAACTACAATCTTTCCCTGTACTAAACCAGGTTCTTACTTGCTTAACCATGATACTGTGACCATAACTAACTGTTTTCTTTTTGCAACCTTAACCATGTCTAAGTTGTCATGTGCAGTTACTTTAGAAACAGGGCATTTTAAACCATTGGTATTTCACGTATTTTGGGGTTTTGTAGAATAATTCATGACAGTCTTGTCTAGCAGTAGGGTTTAAAACTCACAAATGCCCTGATCTCGGTGTTTAAACCCAGTCGAGTGGCTCTTTAAGATACTTTGTTTTAACTACTTCCTCAACGGGTTATATCATTTTATTTTCTTAACTTCATTACTGCAATTCTGTTGGTATTCCCCAAAAGGCGAACGTTTCTGAGAAGGAGTGACATCACTGTGTGGTGTGATAGATCACTCCAGTCAACACCAATGGGATACTCTCCATGCTTCAACACGATATGCTGCTGCATGTACTCCATTGGCACAGTGGAAAAACATCTGGATGTTTTGGTGAGTAATAAAAACACACACAAATGAAGCGAAACTTGGACATGGTCCGCTGGTTATACTGTCCAATTAAAACCGTCTTGCACTTTCCTAACAATATTAAATATTCTACAAGATGTGGAGGTAATGCCAAGAATGCAGAACATGCAGTAAAAATAAAGGGTGTCATGACACCACTGTCCAATATACAGTACGTGTGCAATGTATGAGGATGGTGTTACAGAGGAAAGGAGAAGGCTTATTTTATAGTTACACCAGACTTTCTTAACTCCTATTTTTACAAGTGAATACATTCTTCTTGGAAACACTCAATTTGCATGAAAAAGCATTTCCCAGCTGTTGGAATACTTTCTAAGTTGAAAAGTACAATGAAAAAGAAAATAAAGTAACAACAACTGTAGAAAATTACAATGAGCTTGCATACAACGACTAACACTAATAACAACTTCTGGTATGATAGTACTGTATATAATATTCTAATAAATGGTAGATCACACGCACACACACACACACACACACACACACACGCACCCACACACACACACACACATACACACACACACACACACACACACACACACACACATCCCCATTATGAACCTGTTCTTCCTCTTCTTTTGATAATCTATTTTTGGCTTCTAAGTTTTCTGAAAAGCACATCAATGATTCTATTTGTTAAAAGCAGGCTGTAAATAATCTAAAATAAGCCTCAGCTTGTTTTGTGAGCAGTTTGATTGCTCTGGCTGTGCATTATAGTTACACTGGTGCATTATATACACTCGTCCACACACACCTGGGAAATTTGGGAGCACAAACGAAAGAAGAAAAAGAAAATGATTAAAATCAACTGACTCTAGCATCCCAGCTGTAATATAAACTCGGGATGATGGATTTGGCTGCCGTTTGGCTCTGTGTAGTGTTTCTATGAGTTTCACAATTTACACACACCCACACACACACACACACACACACACACAATTTTTCTTCAGCGGCGGGACTGTCCTCTCTGTCGGGGTGTCTTATTTGTGGATCCTCAGGTGGCCGTAAAGAAAAATCCGTGATCCAAATATTCGGCTGCAATGTGGGCATTGGAAGATTGAGGTGGTGTGTGGTGGTGGAGGCTTTCTTAGCTTAGTTCTGTTTCGTGGTGCACCCTCCTGCAATGCTTTTTTTCAAGTGGTCCCTGTTCAACCCAAGATCCTCCCGTTTGCCGGACGTGATTCTAAACTTTTTCAGGCTGGTCTTAATAATGTCCTTGTTCCTTTGGCCCACTGGAGGCCCGCTGTCCTTCTTTTAACTGGGAGAGTACGAGGATCTGCTTAGGGAGACGGTTGTTGGTCATGCGGATGACATTGCCTGTCCATCATGGTTGGTGCTGTTTCCGTTTCCTCCAGAATGCTGGAGTTTGTACGTCTGTATTCCCAGTTGATCCTCAAGGTTTTTCTAAAGGCTGTTTGATTGAATAGTTCCAGGGCTCTCAGGTGTCTCCATGGCAGGGTTGGGAGAATCACAGCTCTGTAAACCAGGAACTTGGTTTGAGCCCTCAGGTCTTGGTCATCAAAGACTCTTGTCCTGAGTTCGGCAAAGGCTCCGCTGGCACAGATCAGGCGATGGTTAACCTCAGAGTCTATATAGGCTTGGAGGAGAGAAGGCTTCCGAGGTAGGGGGAGTGTTCCACGCTTTCCATTGTGGTGTTATGCACTTTGATGATGGGCTGTAAGTAGCTGCTGGGTGGCGGTTTCCTTCAGGCTATATTCTGAATCCTCCTCCTCTTTTTAAGTTCGACGGACATTGTGGATCGGATGAGGTGGTCTGTCAAGCGGTTGTCAAAGTCTATCATTGGCCTTGTGATGTTCACAACACAGCGGCCCCTGGCTCTTACGATGACATAGTCAATGGGGTGTCATTGCTTGGAGCAAGGGCGCCTCCAAGATGCCTTGAATTTGTTTTTCTGGTAATAGAGAGTGTTGGTTGATGACGCCATTGGAGTTGATTTTACCAATGCCCCCCTCTCCTCCTTGCAAGTGCCCTTTCAGAGGCGTTGGTCCTGGCCTACCAACCAATCTTTATTATTTTGAGAGGTGTTTCTAGTATTTCTTCCACACTATGTACATTCTGAGAGGGGAAAAATATTAAGAAGATCTTACAATATAAAGAACAACACCACCCACTGAGATCTCAATGACTACTCTGTAAAAGTAGAAGTCATGGCACAGCTTTTGTACATGTTTGTGTACATCACTCACATGGATATATTGGAGAACTCTGGCGTTAAGGATTATTCTGGCTGTAACCCCCGAACTGGGACAGTGGCTCCAACTAATTCCAGAAGAATGCATTCCAAGAAACAGCCGAGAACCCTCAGGCTCCCAGGCCTCTGGTGGAGGACTCAAGCTTGATGGAAGAGGAAGAGGACCGCCCAGGATGGGGCAAGTGATGATTTATACATGTGTGTATGTACGTAGGACTGGTTACAAACAAATTGTTGCCTTAGTATCAAGTATTATGACCTTATTATGACCTTCAACACGGTGGTTCACAATCTGCATGCCTTCAGGACCCTGAGGTAGTGAATCCATCAGGACCAAAACCTCCCCTCAGCAATCAGTCTCACCATCAATGCCCTGGACTCCCACTGACACTGGCTCATGACTCACGTGTGTGTTGTTGTATCTTCAGAGCCGTGTCTACAGTGTGTGTCACATAGGTGGAATAGTGCTGAAAAAAGAAAACTGTTGTTGCAGGTTTTTAATAATAGTTAAAATCCTAATTGTGTAATGCAGGCTGTCCTGCAAACCAGTGCTTATGATGAGGCATTCCACAGTATTTGGGTTGGCCCAGGCAATGAAAGATGTTGCACCTGAAGGTAATGAATTGCTTTTAACAAGACTTATTTGAACAATGTATCCTCATGTGTCCTTTCATTAGCACGCATGAGCTGTAAGCTGTCAGCTGTCAGCTGTCAGGTAATAATTCATAACAAGTCACTAGGTCAAATGTAGCCTAAAGCTGCGGGATATAGCTCAGAAGAAATGCACTAGTGGTAACAAAAAAGCAAAAACAAAACATGAATGGTGTACTTGTCACACTAAATTTTCCAAAACTAAGACAATAAGCCAAATACTGGATCTTACCATCAGAGGAGTTTATGAATTTTCCAAAGTGAAACATTACTAAATCTTGTCTATACATGTGCTGGTGTTGGGCTAACTTTGGGAAGTTGTTGTTAATCCCTTTCGTGCTTTGAGCCTGCCATGGAATTTGGGATAAACATGGGACTGCAGCTGCTGGTGGTCAAACTGTTTTTTTCTGTAATCGCGCTGGTCTCTGCAAAGAAAGTGAATTCTAGCTCTGGTAAAATGTATTAATGTGAGATGCACCTTAATATTCCGCAGTAAAACAAAAAAAAATTGAAGACAGGAGAGCTTTGAGTTGAAAAGTACAGGGTGGGGGAAAGAAATGAGGTGGAATTGAAGTATGATTACTGAGTTTCAGGAAAAATGTAATCTCTGCCACATTTTCTTCTTAAATGTACAAATGTATCTTACATTTCTACGGAAACAGGGGCACAGGGGTATAGTACTTAAAACACACTGAAATGACAAATACTTTCAGATTGTGTATTGCAGTAGATGAGAGAGAGATGAGATGAAAATTGTTATGTAACATGAATAAAAATCCAAATATCCAAACAAATCAGCTTGCACTTGAGTAGATGAAAATCTCTACAGTGTGTCACCAACTATGTATTGTTCAAGGAAGTTATTCAAGAAATTTGTTTAAAATGGAACTGTATTGACCGAAAGGGGATTTTCATGCTGTATGTTACATGTAAAAAGCACATAAACATGAAATACAGTGAAAATACACAAAAAAACAACACATAAAAACACAAAATGCCATGTGCATGAAGAACTGACAGCATGAAATCCAGCGATAACCATTCACAGTTTTTGAACAAACCATCCACATAAGCCTGAAATAGTGTTGGATGAACAGTATTTACAGGTAGCCACCGCTTTGAATTGCAGCCCGCATCACACATTTTCTAGCAGTTTGACCTTGCAGTATGGACATCAGACTACGACACAGTGGTCAGTCTTATGGAATTTATACAGAACTTGAATCCAGTAGCAGAAAAAAGTCAAGGAATAGCTTGATGTTAAAATATGGCCCACTGACTCATTGCTTCTGTGTGGCAGTAGTTCAGTGCATTTCCCACTTGTCTCAGTTTCTACGTCACCTGATTCCCATTAAACACTTGCTGATTGCTGAAGCAGTAGTGGAGGCAGCTGTGAATATTTTCTGTGTATGTGTTGTGTCGCATTTTCGTCAAAATTGACTTTGCCACGTGTGTGTCATAGAAAAAGAATATGCAGGGACATGTGGATGAAGGGATCGTGTTTTCCTGTCAGACCCAAGACATTGTTTAATCCACATGTGATTTATTTTGTTGCTTTTTATGTAATTATCTACACTGGAGCCAAATAATTGGTATTTTGGACCTGAACGGGGCGATATAAAACATAATGACTGTCTGTTTTTCACAGGAGAAGAACATTGAAGCCATCTGAAGACAGCACAAATGTTGAAATCAAATGCACTTTGATTTATTTAGTGTACAAATATGTGGGTAGCAAACCATGTGAGACATTAACGGTTAGGGTAAAGCCCAGAAGCCTGTTCTTTCTGTAATATGAAAAAAGCTCATAATTCTTGTATAACACCATTTCAACTATGTTTGGAAAATTATACAAATGTTTTAATACAAAATCAACATTAATTGTGTAAAACAAATTGCATATTGATTAAAGCTACAGTGTTTTCTGTTTTTATGTGGGCATAGCATGACGATTCCAAATGATTTATGATGGTGTAAGTTTTGGATTATAGAAAAATGTTTTCACACTGCCACTGGGGGTGGGGGTGGTGGTGGTGGAAGGTTGGTGGAGAGTAAACATGTTTTTGGTAATTTTGTGTTTTTTTGTGAGGAATCAACATCTTTCACAAAGGCAGATGTGGATATCAAGAGCGTAAGAAAAAAAACAAAAGTCTGTTGTATTTACGTATCTAACTGTATTCATTTGGAACCTTTCCCTCACATTTTGAACTATTACATGAACAGATTTATGGACTCCTGTATACTGTTTTCTTTGGATATCTGCAGAGTTCACTCTGCCAGATAACTTCTTTAACCCTTGTTCACAAATACCCTTTGATTTGTATTGACATCAACGGTGATAGAGACAAAAGCATTTAAGCTCAGTGAGATCTATCATTTTATAATACATTTATCCAGGGGATGAACCCATAACCTTCCTCTCATACATCATTCCAGCAGCCCAAATATTATGTAACGTCTTGGTCTTCATTAGTGGAAACAGTCGAACAAAATTTAAAGTCTGCCTGTTTTGGACCTAGCCAAAAGATGACACAGGCATGGTATTTTATTATGATAAATACGTTTGTTGTTATTGATAATTATGGCTGGTATTTTAACATTGTATTGTACACAACATAAATGAATAACAATGTGCTAACCAAAGACATGTGGGTGTGGAAATGCAGCCTTTTACAACATGTAACCTATATCTAGACAGAAAGTCTTTTAGCCACATAGAGTACTGGCTAAATTTGCTCAATAAATTGTCTTATCAAATATAGAGAGGATTATTTATTGGGCTCCATCTATGTTGCTCCAGCAGTTATTCCCTGCAGTCTGTCAGAGCATGAAAGGTTATGTAACTTTTGAATCTGCTTCTCTGTATGACACATACCACAGAGATGGGAAATAAAAGTTGCTGTGCTCTATAGCTCTTTATCCCCTGTGTCAAACGTCAAATAACTTTCAGGCTTATTAGTGTTAGGAAGTAGTCTAGACCATCTTGGTTGAGTCCAAGGCAAGTCTGACGACCGAGTCCAAACGAGAGATGGTGCACTGCGGACAAATTCTGTGTGGTGTGTGTCTCCAGATGTCCAATGGAGGCACACACTGTCACCAACAATGTCATTGCCTGTTCTGGATGGCTTTTGAAGAAGGCCAAGACAAATCTGAATCAAAATCATCTTGAGTCTACCAGCACTAGTGTTAGGATGGTTTAACAGCTCACGCTCGCCTACCAATTCCTGACAATAAAGAAGAAGACATACTTTATTAATCATAGGGGAAATTACGCTACATTTCATGTTTGTAGTTACACACAGACCTGAAAAACAGACACATGCACAGGACCCATACATGCACAAATTATGTTAGAGTGAGGGGTTGCGCATGGATAGCACCGAGGAGTTTGTGGTTGGGTGCCTTGCTCAAGGGCACCTAGGCAGTGCCAAGGAGATGAACTGGCACCTCCACAGCTACCAGTCCACACTCTGTATGGGGACTTGAACTGGCTCCAGTTCCAAAGACAAGTCGCTACGGACTGAACTACTGCCACCCCACAATAATTATGCAAACATTCAAGTGTGTATCATTCACTTCTTAGAACAGTAAACTTGACCTGACTGTTTGCCGGTTCCTCAGTGACTCTATTGCCAACAACAGTGACAGATCAGGGTGTGTTGTAATGAACAATTATAAATTCACATTTTTACATTAACCCTTCTGTTGTTCTCGGGTTAAATTTGACCCATTTTCAAAAGCTTTCTATATCAGAAATGTTGGTTTCTTTCAACCAAATTGTCAAAAGAAATAACGTGGATGGTTCTTTACAACGCTCTTGACAAGTGAATTCAATGATCAGCTCACTACTTTCATTGAATTTGGATGCTTCAGTTAATTTTATAGCATTTGAAATATATACTGACAAAAGAACATCTGAAAAAATGTGGAAAAAAATCGTCAAAAACATCAGAAAAAGTGACAAAAAACGGACTCAAACATCAAAACATTTCCAAAACATCGGGAAAAGTGACAAAAGTTCCAAAAAGAGGACCAAAACATTGAAAAAGTTAAAATTTTTACACAGAAAAGAGAAGTTGCGTGGTTGACCCGAGGGTTAAAGACAAATTAAAGTGCTTATACGAAAGGAATCCAATGGCATCTTGTGGCTTCGCTAGATCTGTCTGTGAAAAGGCAAAAATCAGTGGATTTCAGACTAGAAATGGGAGTTTTTTAAAGATACAAATCTTGGTGATTGAGGCCTGTCTCACAAAAGTTCATCATTGTCAGGCTATCATGAAGCCTTTCTAAAATCTGAAGTGATACCTAAAAAACTAAAAACTCAGAGATATCTTAAGTCAACCAAGAAAAATCCAAAGTAGATCACGCCCTGGGCCGTTTAAAAATTGCATCACAATTATTATTTTTTTATCACAAACATTTGTAATCTTTAGATTTAGACTTCTCTTTATTAATCCTTTTGGGATGACTCCCGCGAGGAAATTGAAAATTCCAGCATCAGTTTTAGCAAGAAAATATAAAAACATGTAAATAAAAAATAAAAAAGACAGTATAAAGACAACAAAATAAAATAATGTGAACAATATGAACATTCGTAAATAAAAAGACATGAAAAAAATAGACCATAATCATTATTATCAAAGTGTCCGTGTTGAGTCCAGTGTTAAAGTCTTAAAGTGACCAGGTGTTGATGTGAGTCGACCAGGTGTTAATGTAAGTAATTTACACATTGTTTACACATTCATGTTGATGTTTCACCAATTCACAATGCAACGTTACATATCTAGTGGATTCACATCAATATACTGGGATATATAACAAAATCTAAAAAAGCCATGGGCCCAAAATTAATAATAATTCTTAGTTCATGAGACGTGCTGGATAAAGTCAACATGGAGCTGATAAGACACCTTCAAAAAGATATTCAAACACTTGCAAATGCTTTCCAGTCATTTTGTCTTCCAAAACTTAAATAACTTATTAACTTAACTTAATTCACATTTGAGCATATTATCAATATCTGTAACAAAGGCACCCTGTCGATTCAGATGACTTGTCATAGTTTTGCAGCCATGTAAGGTGAACTTCCCTCACCTGGAACTGTCACTCAGAACTGAGCAGGAGGACAGTGATTTGTGTTGAGTAAATCTGAAATTGCTTTTGCTTGGGTGCAAAAATGTTCAATCGCACCCCGTATATCAAATGGTTGAAGACAGCTCTTATTTTATTGTGGCCAAGTCTATACATGATGGTAATGCAGTGGAAAGTCATCCAAGACTTCGCACACAACCCCCCTGTGCCAGGAACATGTCAGCGTTTTGGAGTCGGTGATGCATCCAGATTACGAGTCAATTTCACACAGCTGCTCTGACACACATTAACTTGGCCAGAGAGTTCTCCTGGTATGCTTATCTGATTGATTAGAGCCAATTTAAAACAGACTGAAACCTTTCCTGAAATCAAAATTCGTAGGTCACATGAGGCAGCATACATACACATGTACAGTATATAACATCAAGAGCATCGTCATCAGCATGCATGACTTGTATGGAATCATGTATGTGCATATGTGAAGGCATGCATGGCCTATTAGACTACAACTCCCACTATTATCTGTTTTAAAACCCATTTTACCCTATTTCATTTACATCTCTGTAAGGGAAAGAAGGGGGAGGGGGGTGTGAGTTGGGGCTAACCGGTCTCTTTGCCAGTACCTTGTTTTACAGAAGGACTCTTTGTATTAGTTTCACTTCATGGATGAGGTGTAATATCTGTTATGTTCAAAATCCCACAAATAAATCATACAAAAAAAGAAAGAACTAACATGCAAATGTAATGTCATTGATTTGCATCAATGGCACCGGGACAGCTCAGTTAGATATAACAATATCAGCTTTTAGGGAAAATGTGTGCTTTTCTAAAATCTGTCCTGCCAAACACATGAAATCCTACAAGATGGACCATTGGTTGAAGAAGAGCTGCAGTTAGATCCAACACCTTTTTTATAAATTATACTCTAATATCCAAATAATGGAAACTTATTATTGCAAAGCATCAATTGATTATTGAATTCTGTAACACTCTTTCTAATTCTGTCTAGGATTTGCTCTAAAAATAATGCTGGTCTGTAATAAAATATCACATGTTGATTCCATTCTCTAGCAGTAAGAACATGTTTTAAAAAGCTGCAGTGTGAATGACCTTTGAAAGCTAAAAATCATGTCATTAATATCCGTTTGGGCCCCAAATACCAAACAACAAAATACTTGCAGATAAGTGAAAGCTTATTCGCCATAAAGATATTGATGTGGTGACATATTGGCTGCCTGTATGGTTTCACTTATAAACAGATGAGCAGACAGCTGCCTGTTGGAGTATGTGGTGAACATGGAAACTGGCCAGTGAAATATGAGTCTGTTGTTGGCGATACCAGCAGTTTCATAATGTAATCAATAATATAATAAAACTAGAGGGAGGCAGGGCATACAGCCCGATCCGGTTGGGGAGAGTTCTAGCCTGACCAGGCTCCTCTCTTTACCCTGTCTCTTAGTTATGCTGTAATAGTTTTAGACAGCTGGGGGACTTCCTTTGACACACTGAGATCCTCTCACCTCTATCTTTCTATTTTCCTATTTTGTGTGGATCCATGTCTCAGAAATGCTTGTTACTAACCTAGCTCTGGGGAGTCATTCCCCGGAGTCCTTATGTCCCTATGATCTATGCAGCTGAGGATGTTTAACTGATACTGAAATAGGGTCAGTCAATGCAACATGACTTGTTGATACTATAGAGTACAGATGTGAATATGTTCTAAACTCCTAACTATCTCTACACTGCACTGTGGGGTAAGGTCTGGCAACATTTCACATATATTCCAGGACAATAAAAACACTCAAGGGTTGTTTCCATTTCTTTAGACCAATCACAATCGTCCTGGGCGGCGCAAAGCGAAGGTGGTTTTGAAAATTGGTCTCAGGAAGGATCTTGTTTTGGTGGAACATTTGCACCTCGCGAAAGAAAAATGCCACATCCAATATTAATGTTAACTGTTCACACATTATGCAGAAACATGAGCTATTTAAATTGGCTGACACATGGTTAAACATAATTTGCTCTTAACAGTGTATCTCTGTGTGTACTTTGTCTACAGTAAGTTAGAGAGTAAATGCCATTAATATAGTCTTTGTAAATCTTTACAACCATTCCCCGAAAGAACCAAGCAGGCCTGCCTGGGGCCCCTGCCTGTGGCCCCACCTGTGGCTGATGTCAGGCTTTATCCTGGAAGTGGACTTCCGTTGATCCAAACTGATGCACAAAGTACAATATTTAAGGGCTATCTTCTATTTTTGTCATACATACGTACATCTGTTGGTCTTGCTGGATAGTTAACAATAACGCAACCTGTTTTTGTACTTCTTGTTTGGTTGGTAGGCGAGTTATCATTTTGACCTTCCACTGACTGGTTGAACCAGCTGCCTGGCTTAAAGTGATGACTTCATCACTTTAAGCAGGGGTTAACCAGCTGCTTGGCTCATTAAAGCCGGCTGCTACACGCTGTGAATTACTTTGAATGTAAAAATCACAGATGAAAAGAAAATTGCTTTTTACGTTTTTGCCATGTTTGTGGTTTTGTATGTTGCAAGAGTTTGTTTGTGTCTTGGCAGTTGCTCAGATTTGACTCTAGGAAGCAGTGAACAGCACTGAAGAGTGTTGCAAAAAGCAAACAACATAGGAGTTGGGTCTGTCCCAAAAGTCTGCACACGACAGCCAACAGCTCACAATGTCCCTGCAGACTCAGGGAAAACATTTTTTAACTGGCTGAATTGTTACAAGCACCGAAAATAAATATGATTAATTATTCTGATAAACATTAAAAATGCATTTGTTCTTCATTTAATGAAACCGCTGTAAATAGAATCATAAGATGGTGGACTCTAACGTGGGCCGCTACAGGACTCAGCCATTACATCATATTTTATGCAACTTGTATAACGTATTTACATTTTCAAGTTTCAGTAGATGTTTAATAATGTGATACATTCTGTCCATGAAATATGGAAAAAGAGAGTTCTTTTTGCACATTAAACCCAATTTATTTCAGATTTTTTCACAACGTCTTCTTGGAAGTTTCCAAAAGTAGACTGCCATGTTCCCTACTATGCATGCAGAAAAAAAAGACTGGGACATTTAAAAGGATGACTCTGAAATCATAGTCTAATTTAAAGACCTTGTACTTGGAAATACAAAATGCAGACATACTATTTAGATTTAACTTTTGACATTTAAGACTCTCTTTTCGGAATCAATGTTGACTGCTTAAGAGCTTTCCAAGTAAAAATGACATAACACAATCTCTTCAGATGCCCTTTTCAGATTGGCACATTAAAGAATGAACTTTATTGGAGATGTTTAAAAAAATAGAAAGGAAACAATTGTGCAGTGATACAAGCATAGGGACAATTTACATGAAACTTTTAACAACTTACAACCGCAGAAATAAAAAACAACAATTTTGAACAATTCAAGTCTGAAAACACACTTTTGTTTTCAATCTTTATCCTGCTGAGACTTATAACTATTCCCACACAGCTTGTAAAAAATCTTGTTTTAACCTTAACCTCTAGCAAAAGCATAGAGAAGTTTAGAACTGAAAGGTTTTATAGCTACTCTAATGGTTTGGATTGAAAAGATTTTATTGCTACCCTGACTTGCTCCGTGTTTTAAAAGTCATGCCAAAATGTTAGTTTAAAACACTGTTTACATATGCTTAACCCTTTTCAGAGATTGCATACTCATACTGGATATACGTTCAAAGCACCCTTAAATTGTTTATAAGAATAGTTTTATTTTTTGTCAAACATACCTTTTACAGTATAATTGGTATCACTGATATTTGAAGTGTTCCCTGGAAACACCAGTTTCAACATCTGGGTTTGGTGTCTCTCTCCTGCCTTTACAACGATAGTCAATATTCTCATCCATCCATGCTCAGTCCCTTATCCTTCTCCTGTTGCCTGTTGTTAGAAAAAGGATACAACCATATATATATGTCAGTAAGCAAATTAATGTGGAATAGATTATGTAAATGCAGATGTCTGAGCTCATCCCTCCACATAAGGAAACAAGTTCGGCAAAGCAGTGAGGGGAGAGTGAGACTAATACTAACTTAGCCCTTATGGGTGCATGTAGAAGAGGTGGGAGTAAGTCACACTTGTGCAAATCACAAGCACGTCTCACATCTTAACTTTCAAGTCACAAGAAAGTCTCAAGTCACTGTGGTTAAAAACCAGCAGGTCAAGTCGAGTCCCTGCTGTGAGACGAGCCAGTCACAAGTCAAGTCATCCAAAAATCTGACCTGTAACCAGTACTCCACGAGAACGCGGCTATGTAACTAGAAATGTGCTCTCGTAAATTCATTTAAGCGGTTGTATTGCCCATAGACAGTAAAAGAAATGGACATTGTGACCCTGTTGTTTTCCACGGAGACCAGTGAAGTCTATCAGAAGCCCTTTTCCGGTTATGGCTAAGCGTTACTGAGCAGCTGCAAACTGAGCTTGACGATGTAGATGCGATGTGTGTAACCTGTCTGAAAGTTGTAAGTCTTCTGGAAAAGTACTGTGCAAAAGAAATCTCAATCATTCCCAATCTTGCAAAGACGGAGAGCGCAGGCACAGTATATGTTAGGAGATAACATGGGCACAGGCTAATTGTTGCTAACTAAAACGCTAGTTAACATTAGTCCTTAAACCTGAACAGCTAATGTAAGTCAAAACCGTCTACGTGCTTCTCCTGTACTGTGTGGTAAATAAATAGCTTGGTTATGACACAATTGTTAGCCCATTTTTATAAAACGTCTGCTATGGAGCCATAACTTGAGCTACAAGGTAATAGAGCCTTTTATGCTTTGTCCTGTTTCTTAAGAAATCAAAAAATGGACAAATGGTCTTTAAACGCTTCAGATGTAACGTTGTTCTCTATCAAAGTTGCGCCAAAATGAATGGCAGTCAAGGGATGCTAACGCCGGGTGATGTCTCATTGGAGTCAAAATGGCTTCATAGGAGGTATGCTTAGCAAGTGGAGGCTTGCTTACCCCCTTGATTTTGCCCCAAATCAGTCCCCTGAGTTCCTTTCAGATGTAATCTCAATAGAATGCCAAATCGAATCTTAACCAAGTCTAAAGTTGGTTAAAATTAACGTTTGCATTTTGAGTCATCCGTCTCCAGTCTAATTCAAGTCTGAAGTCAGGAATACCAAGTTAGAGTCAAGTTGTTTATCACTGGAATT
This sequence comes from Etheostoma cragini, assembly GCF_013103735.1. Lineage (NCBI taxonomy): Eukaryota > Metazoa > Chordata > Actinopteri > Perciformes > Percidae > Etheostoma > Etheostoma cragini. The sequence goes on along the minus strand of NC_048409.1, from coordinate 4,630,359 downwards.
AAAGCAAGTCTAAACTCCTCAAATTTGCAACTCAAGTCTGACTCGAGTTAGGTTGCGTGACTTGAGTCTGCCACTTTAAGAGGTGGATGCTGCTGTGGAGGTGAAACTCATAAAATCCTACAGTGCATGAACAGCAGCCGCAGCGGCATTAGCACAAAATGCAGCATAGCGTTCATGTGAGCGTTGTGGCAGTACGCATGGCAGCAAAAGAGTGAGCAGGGCACAGTCAGCTTAGAGTAATAGTTGACATTTTGGGAAATGTGCTTCTTTTTTGCCAAACGTTAAATTCTAAGATTGATAACATTGCATCAATCTTCTCATCCAACTCTCAGCAAAAAATGTGTAGCCCAGAACGCATTTCCTAAAAATGCTGAATTGTTGCTTTAAGTACAGCCCCCACGATTGGAGGGATGCATTAGATATATGCTGCAGGGAGAAGAGTATGCTGTGAACATAGCAGCGGCCTGAGTTAGCTGCCTGAACTAGCTTATAGGCTACGTTGCATTTATTACAAATGCAGATTGTTGTTTTTTTTACTGATATTCTTTACCTAAAACTCTCCGGGAAGGGGTTCTTCTTGTACTGCCTTCTATAAAGGCAAACAAACATAAGTCAAACATTATTTATGAAATGTTCTTTCCCGGTTACTAAGATGTTGATAAAACTCACCTCGGATTGTTTGGGTAAGTCTGTCAGCATCCCCTTCAATGTCGGAAAGGTCAGTTCCTGAAAGATAAAGAAAACATCCTTCAATTAAAACGAGATTATTTTGTAAAGTTAACTATGAGAAACATTTCTTCAAAGGATAATTAGGTAACATTTGGGTTCTTCTACCCTAAATATAGCATAAATAGCCGCCTATATATTTGTTTTAAGTCTATTTTAACACAATAAGTGTACTTGTAGTACATTACTTAGCAGCAGCCCCAGGAGGCGACCCCAAACTTCCATAGGCATTCCCATGCCAGGATGAAGATACAATCTCTCCACCTACTCTTGGATCTTCCTTTAGGAATGTTCGTGCCTGGAAAAACTTTTCTAGGGAGGTTCCCAGGGGGCACCCTTACCAGATACTACTTTTAGCGCAAAGGAGCAACAGCTCTACTTTGATTTCCTCACGATGACTGAGCTCCTCACCTTATTTCTGAGTGAGTAGCCATCCACCATTCTAAAAAAACAAACTGTGGCTGCTTGTACCCGGGATCTTGTTATTGAGGTCATAACCTAGCCTTTATGACCATAAGTGAGGGTAGGAACCAGTATTGACATGCGTTTTCGGTAGGCATGGCTTGGGAGTAGACTCGTAGCTAAGCAAGTGCTTTCTGAGAGTTGTCATCCACATGAGCCAAAAATACATTTTCTGGCATTTCTTGATCTAGAAGGCACCAACTTCTTAACATTTTTACATTTCCACTTCATAAGTGATCCAATGAAATACTTATTCATCTTTCCAGTGGTGAAATATCCCTTTAAACTCCTTCACTTGGGGTTAAGGACTTATTCCAAATCCGGAGATGGCACTCCATCAATTTCCTGAAGAGAACTACTGTACGTTCTCAGTTTTAGAGGTGCTGATCCTCATCCCAGCTGCATCACACTTGGCTGCAAAAAGCAGTGATGAGATCCCCAGCCAAATGAACTGTAACCCCTCCCCACCACGACTATGTCTCAATATCCTGTCAGCTGGAACAAGTCCGACTTACTACAGAGACCTCCCACGGTCATGTACTTTACCTTCTCCCGATCCACAAAACATATGTAGACTGGATGGGCAAACTCCCAGCCCCCCTCCGGGATCCTTGCAAGGGCGAAAAGCTGGTCCTAAGGCACTGTCCTAGAGTTCAACGCAATGTTTAAGAGGTGTGTCATCTAAGACAGACCCTCCATACCCAAAGCTTTCAGCATTTCTGTAAGGATCTCATCAATCCCTATGGCTTTGCCACTGTGGAGTTGTTTGATTACCTCAGTGACTTCCACTAGGGAAATTAAAGATGAGCCTCCTAAAGAAGATCCAATCATCTTCCAGCTCTGCCTCTACCGTAGCTGACGTGTTAGTTGGATTCAGGAGTTTCTCAAAGTGCTCCTTTCACTCAGCTCAGCCGGAAGATGTGTCAATCTTCAACTTGTAACTTGGTAAACTTGGAACTCCTCCAGATCTTCCGAGTTTACCAGCACTACCCGTTTGGGCTTACCAGGTCTGTCCAGAGTCTTCCCCTACCCCCTGACCCAACTCACCACCAGATGGTCATCGGTTGGCAGCTCCACCCCCTCTCTTCACCTCTCTTCAGAGAAAACATGAGGTCTCAGATCAGATGACACGATTACTAAATCGATCATCAACCTTCGGCCTAGAGTGCTCTGGTACTACGTACACTTCTGAGCATCCTTATGTTAGAACATGGTGTTTGTATTACAAGCACAGAAGTCTAACAACGAACTATTACTTGGGTTTGGATCCTCTCCAAGTGTCTCCATCCTTGCCCACATGCACGTTGAAGTCTCACAACAGAACTATGGAGTCACCTCCAAGAGTCTCATACAGGACTCCATTCAGGTTCTGCAAGAAGGCAGACTACCGGGAACTGCTGTTTGGTGCATTTGCACAAACAACTGTGAACAATTTCCCTATGAATTCTCTTACAAATATTCCTTACAAATTCAACCACATAAGATGGCTGATGCCAGGAATAAAACTTCATAACAACATTAATCATAACAATCACACAAACTAGGAGACTGAGCTGCGGTGCTTAAAGTACTTAAAATTATTCGTACATTTCTGTATTCAAATCTGCATTAATTTCACTGACCGTCCAGGGCGATGTTGGTGGTGCCACTGCTGACTGAGAACTGTGGGCCTGCAGAAGACAGCATTCATGAGTTTGTGAGAGGAAAAATATTATAAAACTACAGAAATTTTGATTCAAATAACAATAATTACCATCAATGACCCTGGTAACTTTGGTGATGGAGGGTTCACCCTCAATGACCCTGGTGACCTTAGTGATGGAGGGTTGACCCTCAATGACCCTGGTGACCTTAGTGACGGACGGTTGACCCTCAATGACCCTGGTGACCTTAGTGACGGAGGGTTTACCCTCAATGACCCTGGTGACCTTAGTGACGGAGGGTTTACCCTCTATGACCCTGGTAACCTTAGTGATGGATGGTTCCCCCTGAATGACCCTGGTGACCTTGGTTACATCAGGAACTGTAAAAGCAAAGGAGACATGTTTCACCACGTTGAAATGACAGGCAGCATACAGATTTTCCATTCATTTGCAGGTATTTTTCTTTACTTCTCTCTGATTATTGTCACTTGCATGTGTGTAAAATGGTTTAAAGAAAAGGGTTAGTGATTAATCAGTATGTTTCAATTTAAAGGTCCCATATTTATTTTCAGGTTCTTGTATTTTGGGTTTCCACTAAACCTGTTTACATGCTTTAGTGTTTAAATAACACATTCTTCTTCTCATACTGTCTGTCTGCACAGTTTCTGAACACGGCATCACTAACCTAACCACCTAACCACACTAACTTCATATAATTTATCAGACCTTACTGACTAAGAATCACATGATAATGCTAATCTATAATCATCATTACTGTACCTTGCTGGACAACACGAGTGATTTTCTCTGAAAAAACAACAGGAGGCATAAAGCCATTAATGACAGTGAAGAATAGCTTTAAGATATTAAAAAATACTATGTTGCAAACAATACAATAAAAACATAATATTGCTACTTACTCATAAATGTGAGGGGAATTTCCTGATATCTGAATCCTGAAATGTACTGTAAAAAGAAGGTAAAAATCTGTTACAGCAGATTACACATTAACAACATGGTATACTGTATAGTACCACCACTTTGCTTATGCTACATGACAAAGCCCATATTTAATTAACCTGTAAACCAAGTCAGAAAACCTTTGCTCAAAATCAATACAGTAGATGCACTGCACAGCTGGCTTTCAAGCAGGTTCTTGTCTTGAAATTCATACTGAGTATTATGTTGAGTACACAGAAAACTGCACCCTGGCCATTATCAGCCCTACAGCTTTTATGATGAGTAGTACATTTTGGATATGACACCTTGATTTGCATGTAAGAGATGAGCCTCTTCAATAGCATGAGGAAATCCTGGCTTCCAACAGGGATATCTGGAACAGAGCGCACGCTGGTTAAATGCAGTTGGGCTTATCCTGTTATAAAAGTATTGGAGAGAGTGCATCTCTTGACAGATTTACAAAAGGGAAAAGGGGTGGGAATTGTACCTCCAGGATACAAAACGTGGTTGACGAAGTGAACGACTCCATTTGTGGCCATGATGTCAGATTCAGGGACTTGGACAGAGTTCACTAGCATTGAGTTGTTAGCCTGAGGAGACAGTTAAAACAATTACAGATGAGAAAACCACAAAATGAGGGGCTTGAATGAACCTGCATTTTAAAAGGCGAGGAACGAATAATGTTATTGGCTTATTGAAGTCACTGAGTTTAAAGATTGAGGTTGATGAGATTTGTTTCTATGATAATGATTGGCACTATCATGACATTACTGAATAATTCAAATAAGTTAGAATTCCTTTATGTGTAAAGATAACACAAGACATAGCATGCATTGCCTTCAGATAAAATACTTTCAGTCTTTCTGTGTTGAGTACTTACAGACAACACTTTGAGATTGCTGCTTTGAAGAGACTTGAGAAGGTTTGTCACCCCAGTCTCCAGACCTCCACCAATGAAGATACCGTTACTGATGTGATACAAGAGAATTGTTCTGAGTGCATTTATGTCACCTGAAATAAAAAACAGTAAACACAAATAACCGTCACTTTATGTTTTGTGATTTCCAATTAGCAACATAAGGGTCTGAAACACATAGAAAGAGAGCAGGGGAATGGGAGACCTACTCTTCAACAAGGACAAATCACTGCTGCTCATTCCAGCGAAAGCCTTATCGCTCGGGGCAAACAGAGTAAAGTCTCCCTCCTGTTTCAGCAGGTCAGTCAAACCAGCACTTTCCATAAGAGACAAAAAGATCCTGCAGAACAGAGAAGAAAACAGTAACCTGGGGCGCCTGGGGCAGCTCACCTGGTAGAGTGTGTGCCCCAGGTACAGAGGCTCAGTCCTCGCTGCAGCGGTCAAAAGTTCAACTCTGATCTGCGGCTCTTTCTGCTTTTCATTCCCCCATCTCTCTCCCCTTTCATGTCTAAGTTGATCTATCAAATAAAGGCCTAAAATGCCATAAGAATTATCTCATGAGAAAACAGTATCCTGGCTGTCAACAGAAACCACTGGTTGACATATTGCAGCAGATTTAATAGAAAGATACAGAAAGATGTAGTTTGAGTACTTTTAAATCCACAATTATTTTTTTTACTTCCAATGCTCTGTACTTACTTGAAACCGCCATTTCCTCTCAAAATCTCAAACATAGTTTTTTCCGCCGGTTTCAACAGGGTTCTCATGAGATGAAGGGCCCCGTTGCTTCCTTCTTTACTGCCTCTCAACAGACAGGAATTCTCAATGCACACAGCCTGCAGAAATAATCCACAGGTTCAAGACAAGGGTGATTAATGTCACGTCTCAATAGGGTGTGCGTTCACTGGCACCAGGCCACAATTTTCAGACACAACTTCAAAGAAGAGGACGCACTGTGCGGTAGATGAAGACCCTCAGAAAATTTCCTCCAATGGTCTCCAGCCGCTGGCCGTTAAACAGCTGTCCCAGGACAATCTTATTCTTCAAGATGTGGTTCTGCAGGATAATCCTGAGCAGGCTCTGATCCATGGACATCACTTCATCTGTCGTGGAAAGAAACGGTTTTAGTTTAGAAGAAAATCCACATAGCAGGAACATTGTACATGTACATCTGATGTAGTGGCTTTGGCAGCAGAGAGTTTATATTTGTATTATTTTGCCCATCATTTTTAAAGAGCAACTGTGGCTATACTAAACGTGGGCAAAGACATAACCGCTGCCAACAACTTGATTTACTGCAAAGTTCTGTAGGTGGATGGTTACATCATGCCTCATGATTTGTAGGTTAGTGAACATGGAAGAATTTGTTCGAATAGAAGGTTCCTGTTACATCCAGCCATCGTTGCCTTGTGCATTCCTGACATCCATTTAAAATGAATGCCTATAAAGATAAAAGTATCCTGCCTTGATTAATTACACATTCTTCTAACAGGAACAAAACATCTTTACTCCCTTGGGGTGAAGTCCGAGAATGTGCACTGGGGGAGTGGGTATTTGCTCTTACATGGCATAAAGCTTCTGCAGTGTCCCAATAGATCCATAATTTCCCTGAAGCTCCATATATGTACACATTTGTTCACTTATGACTCAACACACGAGAGGAAATAAAACATATCCAGACTGTGACTGAGTGTGGAGCAGCCAGGGATGGTTTTTAGCCACCTGCTAAATGGAAAACAAGGGGGGTGGATGGGGGTGTATAATTTAATGAACCGCATGTTACTCACCATTAAAGACGGTGTTGAGGGGAGCCAGCAAAGTGTACTCAGCGTCTGATCTCATGTCAGCAGACAGGCCCAGCTCAGACACCATGTCACCAAAGGTTGACTGGGTGTTTCCCACCAGTTCCATCACTTGCTTGGCTTAAAGGACAAAGGGAATCCCATCCAACTCTATTAAAACATGGATTTTTCATTTGTGACAGTGTGTGTAGTTTTCTTCAAATCTCATGTTTACATTTTGTGTTTCAAGAAAATTGCTCTAAATTTTGTAAGCATCTTGATTTTAAAATGTTGCCTCTCTGCGGTTTGAAATACAAGTAATCTTTATTCAGATTTACACCTGAATCAAGCAAGCTGAAGACTCTGGTTTAAAACACTAATTTTGCCACACTTTAAGATGAAAGCATATGTATTAAAGCGGCCATATTATGCTCATTTTCAGGTTCATAATTCTTTTTTGAGGTTGTGCCAGAAAAGGGTTGACATGGTTTCATTTTTGAAAAAACACCATATTTTTGTTGTAGATTTTGTTTTCACTCTGTGAAGTAAATTGTGATTAATGCCAACAAAATAATTTAAAAAACGGATTTAGTTATTGCTTCAAAGTGAAGTGCCTGCTTGTAGTCTTTCATTAAACACAATCATGGTGGTTCTATCATGCATGTAGTTAAACCAACCGCATGTTTTTACAATGCCGTCTCTTTTTATTTTTAATAAAAAAAACTGCTAGCACAATATACATTATGTATTCATGTAGTAGAAGATGGGGGTCTAACCTGAGTCGGGCATGAGCACTTGGTCAATAAGGTGGATGACACCGTTGGTGGTGACAATGTCCTTCTTGCGCACCATCTTGATGCCATTGACTGTTAAACTTTCACCATCACAGCCGATCTCAATGTTGTTGCCCTCCAGGGTCTCATAAGAGGTGCCGGACATGATGGCCTCCGAGCATTGGACTGAGTTCAGAAGGTGGAAATTCAGGAGAGCTGAAAAAAAGCAACACAAAGTTTTTGAATTAATGTGTGGTTTAGGTGTAAATGGAGGTGTTTATTGGAGTAGGTGAGTTGGCTGCATGAGCTGTTGCATGTCTCTCTCATGTGAGCAGTTGAGGATATAACGTCCTGGGAACCTGATGATCCTTTGGATCCCTTGGGTCCCCGAGAGAAAAGACTTGGGATTTTGTCAATAGAAATGGTCTGATCTCACATCATAAGGAAAGATGTGGGCTAATAAAAAGTTTTGGATTGTTGCCAGTCTGACTCGCTTGCTCAATAAAGCAGCTGTTTCCCTCCTCTCACTGTTGATGCAAAACAAGCTAAACATGTCGAAATTGTGCACTTTTTAGTTGTTTTGTTCAGAATGTTTCTGGCGCTTAGAGTCACTGTATGTTTCAAGGCTTTGACTTACCCTAAGGGCGCCCAGATAGCTCAGTTGGTAGAGCAAAATTATCATTAAAAAGAAATAAAAACTCACTCTGATTGATGATTGTTGTGGGACAATTATTGCAAACGTTTAAGAAAAATACTCACTTACAGCTAAATGATGGGTTGGTATTTACACATGCAGGGGTTCGAATGCATTCTCAGGGATTCTCCATAGCAGGATCAGCTTGAAGGTAACACTAGCTCGCAGAAATAGATCGGAATGTGTAAAACTATTAGAAGTGTCTCACAAAGTAAGGAGTAGTTTGAAGGGAACTGTCCGACAGAAACAGACAGACTGACACGTGAGGACAAGAAGACCGTAAAAACGCAGTTATTCTGATGTTCAGTGGTCACTCGTGCGTAGACATTCGTGTGTGTACAGAAGCGTCTCTCTTTGTCATGAAAGATTATTCACTGTTTGAATAATGCTGCAAATGATCTGAAATCTTTGGACTCGTCATCTGTCGTTTCCACCATCGTTTCTCGATGTCAAACCCAGAAATCACCAAAGTATATTGCTCCTGACTTATTTACAGCTGGTAACTCTAAAAAACAAAAAACAAAGTGACAATTTATGTGTTGCATTGTTGGACTTTCCATCGATAATTCTTTGTGTGGATTGAAATGTGAACTGAAAACTATTTTTATGGCTTTTCAAAGAAACTTTGTTAGGAACAGCCAAATGTGTGTAAGTTCCAGATCCACTGTGGCATGCGGAGACATCTGTTTTGACTTAGAAGAAGTTTAACGTGTGAAAAAAAGAAACACTTTATGGTTGGCTTAGTCTGGGAAACATGCCGTCAGGGAAACTGCATTTCTTTTCCTGTATTTTTTTTATAGATATATGTACATGTGGTCCCTGTTTGCAGTTGATCTAAATCCTCAGTTTCCAGTGCAATGTTTCAAATGGCCTTGAGTTGATCTTTCGGGCATTAGGGAACAGCAACAGACTTCTATAATTAAAATTCTGGTTTACCTTTGAGGACCTCCTTGTCGCCCTGAAGTCTCTCCAACACTTCGCTGCCCAGACTCTCAAAAGCTTCATTGGTGGGGGCGAAGAGAGTGTAATGTCCTGGCTGACCCAGCTTCTCCAGGAATCCAGCGGTTTGAGCCACATCCTAAATGGTGAAATCACCAGCAGGACTATGTTCATTGAACTACAAAATTTAATAGAGCACAGTAAAAACATTTGCAGGAAGTAGACATAACAACCTGATCCTCTGTGGGTGAAAAAAATCAATTTTAAAGTCAATTCCTCACAAATGCAAACTCTGCATGTGCTTTCTGCACTGTCCCTGGTAATGAAAAAGCAAACTAGACAAATGTTTGGCTTCTTCATGTATTCAATTCAATTTTATTTATGTAGCGCCAAATCCCAACAACGGTTATCTCTGTGTGTTTTTCATTAAAGAGCAGGTCTAGACTGTACTCCATGATGGTATTTACAGAAACCCAACAATGCTATATCCATACCAATGAAACTCCAATGCAATCCAATGGGACCCACTTTTGCAGCAGTGTTTGTATTTATTTCAGAATCCATGTCGTTAAACATGATTTCATATGTCCCTGCTGTACGCTTACTCACGTTCAGAGTTGTCAGGTCATCGTCAACCTCAATGACATCCTGGATTGTGTTTCCAACTGCGCTGATTACACGGTCAATGACATGCACAACTCCATTGGTGGAAACCTGGTTGCCATAGATAATCCTGGCACAGTTCACAGTCACCACCTGCACAAAGCATACACTGTCATACCACAGAAAAATGTTTTCTACACAACTACAATAGGGCCGTTACGACAACTATGAATGTAAAGACTCACCCCGTTGGAGTAATGGTTGATTTGAAGACCCAGGTCATTGTACATGGAGGTGACTGTCATTCCATTCTTTAAATCTTTGGTCAAGAGGCGTTTGTTGGCCATGTGATAATGCAGGGCGTTGTACAGTTCAATGTTGACATTGCTGACCAGTGCACTCCTAGACTCCTGTTGGTTGAGAAAAATGAGACGTTTAAAGCTCACAGACAGAGAGCCTCCACAGCTTTATAATTTATTCTTGACTCACTTCATCCAAAAGCTCCCAGGCCTCGTTGCTAGGGGCAAAGAAGGTGAAGGATCCAGGTCCCTCAATCTCAGGCCTTAGCTTCGAAACGTCAGAGTATTTTTGGGTTGAGGTGGCCTTGACCAGACCCAAAGTGCCATACACATGATCAATTGGGGCCACTAAGAAAGAGATTGATAACAGGCATTACTAAATGCCCGACTGTTGTTTTTATATTAAAACAAAAAGCTTCTCATGTTTCGACAATATGCTCCACCACAATCTTCTGGTATTGGGTCTAAAATCAAAAATAGCACACAGCTGCTCTGCAGTTGGAAGATGGGGTCTTGCCTAACCTTTGTGCATCAAACCTTTAGATTAACATGAACTTAACCCACCTGCAGGGCAACCACGCATGCCTTCCAGCTTCATGTACCCAGGGCAGCACTCATAAAGCACAGTCCTGGGGGCAAAAGACACAGATCACAAATATGAGTATCTTCTCAAATAAGCATTACATCCTATGAAAGCATCTTTACACTGTGTGAGAAATGTTCATGTTTTGAGCTGAATCATCATCTCACATTGGTGCTGTGTATTCAGTCTTTCCAGATGTTACTCATTACTTCATTGCACAAACAGACCATGTGATCCTACAGTTTGGGCCAAAACCTAATGGAAAAGGGGGCCTCAAAGATTATGCTACCATTACAGTAGTAGATTTATATTACCAGACCTCCTCTTTGAAGCTAAATAGTTAGTTTGGAGTCTACTTGGCATTTGGTTAACCTCAAGTGTTACGATTTTGGCCTTGGAGCATTGCGGTGCAATTACAGTTGAGTTTAAGGAAATGTTGGTTGACACAAGGAACATTTTAAGAGTTTGATGGCTATAAACAGTTAAGCTAATCTGAAAAACAACATTATTCAATTGTCAGACTTTTTTTTCATTTCATCATTCAAGGTAATTTTTCACAAACATGTTAGAAGCATTGTCTACTCTGGACTTGCGGTAAATAGTGCTGGACACTGTAGCCCGAGGAGGATAGTGAAATTCAAAGAGCAGCTGCTACATATGAACATGACTATACCCATTGCATCAGCAGGTTTTAACATGTTGGAACTATATCATTGTTTCCAGCTCCTGGAAAAACAGACATTTGGAGATGTCCATTTCACCTCAAATAACAAACAGGAATGCAACAATAAAGAGACCCACGATACATTAAGAACACAATAGATGCAAATGTTACCACATGCTTACATAGTTGGCCGGGGGCTTCATTATTGTAGACTGCTCAGTTTTTATTCTTACAAAGAAGTTGCTCCTGGCCACATTTATCAGCGCAACATGATTAAAATAATCATGACAAATGGCGTTTAAAGGTTTAGGAAGTCTGTGTACTTTACAAATTGATAACTTACACAAAGTGGCACGATGAAACAAGTAGCATTATAATTAGTTGCATATGAACAGTGCATAGGAACACTGGTTCGCCATGACACACTCTACATATGCGCGCCAAAGTTTAGCAGTTCTTCTCTGTCAGCAGTTTCCGCTGAGAGAGCTACACACTAGGAAAGCTCCATATGCGGGCCATGTGTGGTTTAAAATGGACAATAGGGATTTTTGTTGGCATGGTTAGGTTAGCAGACACATCATTGGATTGAATGATTGGATAACTGCAGTAACTGTAACTAGCTGCCAATAGCTCCAGTAGTGAGATTCCAACACTTGATTAAAAAGTAATTAAGCCTTTTGTTTGAGCAAAAAACTAAAATGAGTGAACTGTCTCAGACAGGGTACAGACAGAGGGTTCTGGGTCATGGCTGATTTCACCTCTATAACATCTGGATTTGAACCAAAGTTGAATAGAGTTGGAGGGACTGGGATGAGATCCCACAAACCCCATTGGGGCAGAGTCAGCAAAACCCTCTCCCACACAGAGGGATCGTGTCTGGCCATGGCGTTGGAAACATTTTTCCTTGTCAGCAACTCTATAAAGTAACTGTCCCACTAAGAGTCCTGACAATTTTGTCAAAAACGATTGAAGCTGTATGTGACTTTATTCCAGATCAAGCAATCGCTAATGGGCAGTTTGCTTGTACAAAGTTTTCTTAGAGACAAAGCTGCGATGGAAGAAAAAATTATAATGTGTGGACTTAAACGTTAGAGGGACAAGTACAAGTACTTTGGCTGGCAAAGTAAGACTCAGCATAAAATGCCAAACACTACTGCAAAAATGACAATTTTAGACACATCAAATCATCTTAGTCAGTAAGTTAGACTGAATTATTTCAAGATGTTGAAGAAGATGCATTTATAAATGTTCAAGATGGTAAAGTTTCCCTGTTGCTTAGCAGGAGAGATCTCTTATTGTGTTATATCTTATGATTATTGAAATTGTTTGCTTTTAAAGATAGAACATGTGGTGAATATGTAGCGTTCAAAGTTGGCCCCTCCTCGGAGCCAGATAGAGAGGGAGCCGCGGTGGTGGAGTGTGCTAGAGAGTGAACAAAGAGAGGGAGCGTCAAACAAAGCACTGAATAAAGCGCTATTTTATGATTGTTTCGCGGTGGTTATGTTCTTAAACACACACACACACACACCTCCGCAGGAAGGTGCCACATTCCTGGATTTGTTGTGAATGCAAAGTTTCATCCTGTCTGCGTCTGTGTTGGTTAAACTGTATGAAACGCTGAGGGCCAAAGCAGCTGTTGGCTCCACACCCACGTGGGGCCCAAAGGCTCTTTGTTGACCCCCATAAATGTCCCACACACAGAAAAATAACAGGAAAATCCAGGCTGAGGTTAATAGATGGGACACATCTGATGATGATGCAAGAGCTACACTGTAGGTGTGGTTGTGGCAGGTAATATAGTCAGTGTCATGATGACTGTGTTTAGACAAACATTGGTTACATTTTTCACTTGACGTTTATGTCTACAGTTTATATGTTACTGTAGCAAGTTTATATTGTATGTGTAGACCTCTTTTTTTGTATCATTCTGTGCTTGTGGCACATCAAGTCGTACATAATCTGTTTAAGTTAAATTGCCCTTTAAAGTGTTCGTCCATCCTGTCCAACAGCTTACGATGTGAATTCAACTTTGGCCCAGCTATCTTTTTGTTTAGTCCCAGGCAGTATATCAGTCTGTAGGGAGTTGGGTTGGGAAAAGGAGGGTCAGTTTTTCAAGTCCCCGACATAAGCCAGAGAATGTTGGTAGACTGCTACCTGGAGAGTTGCAAGTTCACCTCTTGGGCACTGCCAATGTGCTCTTAAGCAAGGCACCAAACCCCAAACTGCTCAAGGCACCTTTCTATGGTCACCCCCCCCACCAATTTGACAACTCTCCATTAGTGCATGTGTGTGTAATGTTGGCCTGTGTGTAATAACACCAGAGTGAAAACATTGTAATTTCCCCTTGTGGGATTGACAAAGTATACATTATTATTATTATGTCAGGCTCCCGTTAATAGATGAATTATTGCAACATTATAATTTGACAAGTTCGACGGAAAGTGTTCATTCATCATGAAGAACTCAATCTATTTAGAGTGCTATTAAGAATGTTTTAAGCATGATGAAAGCATGGAGGGCAAGCTGAATATATGTGTGTGTGTGTCTGTGTGCATGGGAGAGAGAGATAAAGAGAGAGAGGCGGGGGGGGGTGGGAGAAGGGAGTCTGCATGGCTTTCAAGCATGTTTAAACACAAAAGTACTGAGGGGAGAAAAAAGTATGGAGAATAAGAGAAAGAAGAGGTTGTCTAGATGTTAGAGCTGAACGCTTTTCCATTCATGAAGTCAGTCGACATTTTGCAGCCAAATCATATCCTGGAATCAGTGGTTCACCGCTGTGGCATTCAACGACAAACAGGCTTTCTTAGTTCTGAAAGCTTTTATCATGGACAGTTTATAGGATCGAATGTGACCGTTTCCAAAACAAAAGATTTAGTGCTGTGTCCACAAATGTGTTTTTCATATCAAGCGTTAGTACAATTCAGAGTAAGATAACAGATGTCTGTCTCTATGGAAACATTAAAGTTTCCATGAAAACCCCTTAAGAGGAAGCAGACATTGAAAAGGAGTGCTACATTTTCAAAAACTCCCAGAACTGACCCTTTATCTTTAAACAGGATAAACAACTTGTCTCGGTGGAAACAGGAAAAAACACTTACGCTTTCTTTCCACAGATGGCCCCTTGGTACCAGTTACGACAAGTGCTAAAGTACTTCTTCTTGGTCCCCATGACCTGCTGGAGCGTGCAGACATTGGGTCTGATGAGAAGTGAGGGTAAAAAAAAGGGAATGAAGCATATTGTAATACAGGAGTGAGATTCTGTGGAAATAATTCACATTTGAATGAATATGTGACTGGTCTGCCGGGTAGGACACCTTCAGAAGAGGATTAGGGTCACTGGTGAAAATTTGTTTGAGTTCTGGCTCAGAATTCTGACTTTATTCTCAGAATTCTGACTTTAAACTAACAATTCTGACTTTATTCTCACAATTCTGAGTTCTGACTTTATTCTTAGAATTCCAACTTTAAACTCAGAGTTCTGACTTTATTCTTAGAATTTCAACTTTAATCTCACAATGCTGACTTTATTCTCAGAATTCTGAGCTCTGACTTTATTCTTAGAATTCTGACTTAAAATTCTGAATTCTAAGAATAAAGTCAAAATTCAAATAAAATGTTCACGAGTGGCCCTAATCCTCTTCCTTAGGCACCAAAGTGTGAATAGTTATTTTGCAACTACCCCTGCTACTTCTGAAATCAGACAGTCAAATATGAATAATTACATCCACGTCTAATGGATATGAAATTGCTTTGTCAGAGTTATTATTTGACAACTTTAACATTCAAGGCTCAATACTATTGCATGCAAAACGACTAATATGACATCACAAAGGGTTAAAAAATATGAATCATAAGAGATAGATAGAGATATAGAGATAGTTTATTTATCCAGAAGGAAAATAAGGTGTCGGATAGCGTATACAAATCATACATACACATAGGCACACAGACATATTGCAACCATGCACACATACATAGTACAAAAACACAAAGGAACAATGAAATCTGAAATATTGATAAGCTTACCCTTCTTTTCTTGCCCTGATGCGACTGTGAGCGACTATTTTGTCATAAGCTGAAGACTCAGCCTTGTCAAAGGTGGAGAACACAAAGAGTGCAAAGGCAGCTACGAAAAGGAGCTTCATCCTTGATTTCTTAGCGAGCCCCTTCAGACCTAGAGTAATGGGAGCAGACTCAGAGTGGGAGTTTATATACTGGTCTCACCCTCCACTCAGGGAGGATGGCAACATTTCATGCATGCATGTTGGACCACCCTGAACCTCTCAAAAAGCACATTTAAAAACACTCGGCTTTGTCATTTGAGTGCGTGCAAATAAATTATGATTATTTGTATTTTGTGAATTATTTACATCTATGGAGGGCCGTCAAATCTGCAAATAGTTTTGTAATCGTCCTCTTTTATGCACATTTCAAGGCGCACACAAGCTTAATTATGTTAAAACCTCCAAGCTTGGTTATTTTATAACAGTGTTAGGCCCACTTGGTTAACATTTCTTCAACACAACAGTTGCATTGAAACCATGATGTGCATATTATCTGTGACACTTTGGCACACCTTTTGTTTAAAAGAATTATGAGTTTAAAGCTCAATATTAGACGTATTATGAAACAAATTGCTTAAGTAAATAGTTCTCACTGCACTGCCACAAAACAGCTCTGCATATTTTTTGGAGCCCTGCAAAGAAGAACCACATAAGAGAAATACATAATGAGCAGATGGGATACAGGATCTAGCTGCATTTTTTTTTTAAAGTCCTTTTTTTGGACAGCAAACAAAGAAACATTTGCATATATTGCATAATCTCTGCTCTGAACAAATGCCAGAGCACTGATTGTGGACATCTTTCAGAATGTAGTTTGCTCCACCAAGTGGTGGGAGAGAGTGCAGGCAGTAAGTCTCACTGCATTATTATTTAACACGGATAATAAAATTGTCACAAAAAAAGTTTTATAAATTGGAGAGGGAATAAATACTGAGATGAATCACTATTTAAATTATGAGAGACTTCTTATCAAGCCACGAATCAGTCAACCCAACCGCAACACCCAAACTTTGAGGTAAAATCTGAGTTTATTCAGTTCTAAATTTGAAAATGTGCACCTGTATCCATACATTGCTGCTTTATTTTGTTTTTCTTCATTTTTCCAAATGCATTCTAATTAGAGCCACACCAGCCTTTTAAAGCCATATCTCTAATTTATTGGCAAGTCTTGCAACGCATAAACTAACAGGACACAGACATTTGTACTTTCATGTAAGCAAAAGTATCCTGATTGAACTACAGACACAGCACTAAGGAAATTGTCTGTTAGTAGGCTCACAACTCCAGCAGCTACTTTATAACGTGCTATTAGATCTGTTTGGTTCCATATTAATGAGCGAAATGAACCATGGCATCAAACATTGAAAGTTGTAAAAGTGCAGCTGGTGTTGAGCTTCACCAGTGGGTGTTGTTGCTCATAGCATACCCAAGTGGCATCACTTACACCAATCATTCTGCCACATGTTGTTCAACCTCCTGGCTAGACAGATGTTACAAATGGGAGCAGTAAAGTAATGTCCTCCTGGCCAACTACTGGATTGTAAAAAAAAAAAAAAAGAAGAAAACCCAGGAATCAATACTGCAGCACAGATCGAAGACTGAAAACCAGGTGGCTAAATCATGCTTGTGAATTATGTGTATTTATTTTTACCAGTGAGTGGAAAAGTGGAAAACACATCAGAAAATTAACCATTCAGCAAACCACATGGCCAGTGATATTTTCAAGGCAGCTTGCCTCTTATGAACTTGATTAGTAAAGGAAATGCCCTTAGACATAAAATCCCTTTTCATCTCCTAAAGACTGGAAAAAATTAACTTTACAATCCAAACTCTCTTATAATCTCAAACAAAGACTCAACTACTTTCTTGCATTGAGACTGAAAATTATGAACTCTCTGCATTGTGAATGAAATGCAGTGTGGCTTTTTCACTTTGAATCAGAACACTGTGTGTCTCTCAAACACACACACACACACACACACACACACACACACACACACACACACACACACACACACACACACACACACATAAAAACACACACACATCATATGAGTCAAAAATAATGGATAAAGTACATTTTGATTTAAGTACAGTTTCCTCTGTATGTAGCTCCTCTCAGTGCAATGCAGCATCAATAGAAAGTGAGTGATATCTCCAGATAAAGTTCAAAGACTAAATAGTCTGTTGATTGGCTCTCTAAAGATAGTGTGATTTGCTCTCGACTGCTATGGTAACAGGAAAATGAAAACACCTTCATAGCGTCAACTCCCTACGGACTGAGCTCAATCCGTAGGGAGTTGGGTTGCTGATTGTAATTTCCTCACTGGGGATCAATAAACAGTATCAATTAAATTAAATTATAAGCTATGTCCGGGTTCTTGGCAGCAAGTCGGGCTCGTTCCAGGTGAGGATTGGCCTCTGCCAAGGCTGC
The DNA here is from genome assembly GCF_013103735.1 of Etheostoma cragini. Classification (NCBI taxonomy): domain Eukaryota; kingdom Metazoa; phylum Chordata; class Actinopteri; order Perciformes; family Percidae; genus Etheostoma; species Etheostoma cragini. The sequence goes on along the minus strand of NC_048409.1, from coordinate 4,612,818 downwards.
ACTTTGTCACAAATCCTGTTTGTAATATTTATAGAGAGGATATCAAGGCGTAGTCGGGGTGGGGAGGTTTTGCAGTTTGGTGGGCTCAGGATCTCATGGATCGGTTTGCAGCCGAGTGTGAAGCGGCTGGGATGAGGATCAGAACCTCTAAATCTGAGGCCATGGTTCTCAGCAGGAAACCGATGGGGTGCCTTCTTCATGTAGGGAGTGAGTCCTTACCCCAAGTGAAGGAGCCTTGGGGTCTTGTTTGCGAGTGAGGGGACCATGGGGCAGAAGATTGGTCGGAGAATCGGCGCAGGTATTACGATGCAGTATTACATTCAATTTATCGCACCGTTGTGATGAAAAGGGAACTGAGCCACAAGGCAAAGCTCTCGATCTACCGGTCAGTTTTTGTTCCTACCTTCACCTATGGTCACAAAGGCTGGGTTATGACTGAAAGAACGAGATCCAGGGTACAAGTGGCCGAAATGGATTTCCTTAGTAGGGGGGCTGGCGTCTCCCTAGGGTGAGAATCTCAGTCATCCGTGAGGAGCTTGGAGTAGAGCCGCTGCTCCTTCGTGTCTAAATGAGCAAGTTGAGGTGGTTCGGGCATCTGGTAAGGATGCCTCCTGGGTGCCTCCCTAGGGAGGTGTTCCAGGCATGTCCAGCTGGGAGGAGGCCTCGGGGAAGACCCAGGACTAGGTAGAGGGATTATATCTCCAACCTGACTTGGGAACGCCTCAGCATCCCCCAGTTGGAGCTGGTTGATGTGGCTTGTGAAAGGGAAGTTTGGGGTCCCCTGCTGGAGCTGCTGCCCCCAGAGCCCGATAGCAGATTTGCGGACGAAGATGGATGGATGGACACTTCACTAGAGGGCGCTTGATAAGTTGTAACAAATGAACACAAGCTGATTATTCTTCTAACCATATAATCACCAAATCATGACAGGGAGAGCTTTAACAAACACGATCAATGGTAACTGAGTGTTACATTTTTAATAGTGGCCAAACTCATAAATGACCTTGTTTATGAACTCATGTGAAATGAACTGGAGGCTGTATAAAGCAGCATAGAATGGACTACAATAATATTGTACTTTACAACATGTCTTAGACTAATGAATACTCAATTACTGTAGTTGCATTCTATTGTTGCATTCTATAAGTTGCAAGAGATGGTTGGAATTATTTTATGAAGTACTGCAATCCCGCTGTTGATGAGAAAAGCTCCAGATGTAACAATTAATTTACAGTTCACCTAAGGGAGAGTCAGTTTTTTTAATAATGTTCAAAATGAGCATTTATTCTGCCAACAGGAGTGCACTGGACCGTGGAGAATGCAAAGTAGAAGAGAAACTGATGTCCATGTAAACTCTGTGCATCTAGTGCACTATGTCACAGAGATGTGTGTGTGTGTGTGTGTGTGTGTGTGTGTGTGTGTGTGTGTGTGAGTGTGTATATATATATATATAAAAACAAGTAAGAAACTATTTACTGAAATCTTTTCTCCATTAAACAAGAAATTTCAGCAGAAAAACCAATCGGAAGAATGATTTGAGGCCAATTTAACATATTTCAGTTGTTTTCTTTAATATGCATATTTTGAAATAAAAGAGCATAACAAGTTGAAAGAGCTACATGGGTTGTAAATGACTCCAAAAAAGTAAGAAACAATGTTACAGCATTGCACAAAAACGCATAGATCACAAGAGTATGTCTGCAAGTCATAGTATATGAAACATTTGGTTGAGAAATAAATCTTGCAACAAATCACGCCTAGATTGCATAGCGTGCCTCTTCTGTTCCAGCAACAGAATTAAAAAAGTCAAACATTCCCTCTCAACAAACAGGTTAGGAAGGTTATGGAGTTAAAGGGCTGACCCAAAGCTTTGAATTAGCCAGCTGCTACATTGCTCAATTGACAAGATATGTCCAAATTCAAAATAGAATTTGTTCCGGTGTTATATAACTCCAAACTTGTCTTTATGTTATGATGTGCTTGATTATTTCTTATTGTATAACTCGTTTTAGCAAAAGGGACAGTAAACTGTCAGCATATGAGGATATATTTATTATAGATAGGGATTTAAGATACTTTTGCATATCACAGCGAGAGGATAGTTCATTGTGCAAGAGGATAGGAAAGGCAGCAGCGTGTGAGGCCTTTTTGGAATTAATTGTAAAGATAAAATGTGAATTATAAACTTGCATCACAATTCCCTGAGCATCAAGTTAACACTTACTGAGGTCAATCCTCACTCAGTATTGTTCTTCTAACTTCCATCAATCAGATGTGAATGCATGTAATATAATGTGAGATAACATATTATATACGATTGTACTGTATATATGATAGAAAACCAGATTATTAACTGAAGATGAATGTAGTTGTGTGTACAGAGAATTAAATAAAATAAAATAAAAGAAAGTTTCATTAACATTTCTCACTAGCAGATAACCATTCGTTTTTCTATTTCTTTGGCCCATTTTTTACTTCCTCAGTGTGTTCATTGCAATTTCAGGAGATGTTCAATCTCCTGAAAGTCCTTTCTCCACTTTCTGTAAGACTTCCACAATTACTTTCTCAGTATGAAGTAGGTTTGGGTTTCGTCCACTAGATCCCACCGTATCTTCCTCTGACAATGAGTATATTTCATCACATTTCTGAGAAGGGAGCCTGCTGTGTCTCTGGAGGGATCCAGACCTGGTGATGGGCAGGGTTGGGACGGTCAAATCAAACACGTTTAGTGTCTGTTGAGGCTCATCAATAGGGAATTTAGGAGAATATTTGAATGAGTTTCCAGGGTATGCCAAGGTGGAGCTTGCAACGTTACCACCTTGAGGGTTCCCCTTCATCATTCCCAGGACTTCATAGCGGAAGCTGGAGATATCTTGCTTTAGCTCCTGTCAATTGTTGAGAACCAGAGATTAAACAACAGCAGAGATAACACAGCAAGAAAACTTGGCTCACGGACTGCATGCTACCTTGAAATTGTCTTCTGTCAGGCCTTCCTCTGTCTTAGCATCTCTGATCATTGCGGCCACATATCGCTTAACAAGGTTCCTCAAAACTTCCTAAAAAATAAACATAATTGTTTAGTTTTTTATCAAAAATGACCATGGCCCAATCCCAAATTTACGACTCACAGACTTTGGTGGAAGTGGAATTTGGTGTGCCTTCTCGGGAAATTCGTAAGGGCTTGGGGCAAAGCGTTTGTTGATGTTTACCGCAGAGACCAAAGGGAAATCCGGGAATTACAAAGATAAACAACAGCACGCCACACGCCCATGGAGCGGAGCGGACCTGTTGTCCAGCTTGTAGAACAAGCGTTTGAAAGAATTTGGAACCAGCCGTCTCCTGGGCTTTGGCCGTGTGGAAAGCAACAAACTTAAAATGAAAATACCAAAACCGGCAAGTGTTAGCAACATCTTTGTTATTAAACGTCGCCAAGGTAACATGTGATCTCATGAGGTTGCTGTCCCAATCCCATTTATATCTATCTGAGCCCATGTGGCCTCACACACTCACTCACTTAGCACCTGAGATCAATCAGTCTGTGAGTTTTTAGTCCTTAGGGCACACTTTGGTATTGGGCCAATGACAAGTCAATAATGATACAACAAAACTTTACACATAAAAAAAAAAGGTATTACCTGATACACGTGGTTTACTCTTACATTTTCGGCTGCGCGTCTCTACAATTAAAGGAAGAAAAAAAGGTCTAAGAACAAAGGAACACATTATTTGCATGCTTAGGATGATTAACTCTTAACTGAATGACCAATCCCTAAAAAGAACATGTAATCCAAATTAGTTCTAACACCAAAGTATAGAACATGGATGCAATGGAGCAGTGGTAACAGATAAGAGCAAATCTCTGGAAACTCCTCACCCCCAAACTTTCGAAGGTTTCGAGCCTTATTATGCTTGTTCTCTTAAACAACAGCGTCTTTATCCATCCAAATAAATAATAAACTGACTTTGGACTTGGTATTATATTGAATGGAGATGGCAAAGTTCCCCCTTCTTCAAAATAGCTCATCCATAATTTTGTTCTTGCAAATTTCCATTCTATGTCTGCATGATCCTGAAAAGTAGAAATAAGAGCAGTTGATCAAAAGGGTTTGCAAAGAAATACAAGATTTATTAGTGTGATAAAACTGTAAAATAGGTAAGCTTTAGCACTCACAGCAATGTGCTGGTAGGAGTTGTTCATCATTGCAATAAGCATGTTCAGAAGCACTACCAGGGAGATGACATTGTACGTGCCAAACATGGTAGAGCCCACAAACTCAGTAAATTCATGTCCCGGTTCCACATTGGTCACATAGAGGGAAATCAGGCCAAATATAGACCAAAATAATGACTGTAGTGTCTCGAACAGCCTGAAAAGCAAACAACAATACATCTCGAAATGCGCTTGGAAAAACAAAACATTAATTTTTAACAATGCAGATTTGTCAGGGACAATTTATTTAAGAACTTCCACTTGCGTTGAGAAGGCGTTGTTTTGCTTTTCACAGCGAATCCCCTTGCACTTAACATCCTCGGTTTCATAATAGAAGTACAGCTGGTTTAGGCCATTGGCAAAGGCTAGGAGCACCAGACAGTAGATGAAGAGAAACTTGAGGATGTCCAGGAGCATGCGGCCCAGTGAGATCTGTAAGGGGCCCAGATGGGAGTTGGCAGTGAAAAGGCAGATGAGGCGCAAGGAGCTGAAGATGTTGGCGATGGCAAACAATGCCTCTGCAACCAAAGTCGGGTGCCACATTTCCCAGCTGTCTCTGGGTTTGTGCCCACTGTACTGTAAAAAAAGGAAAGAGAATAAAATGAGGAATACATAGACTACCATTAAAATAGAATCCAGCAAAGTTCTAAGTTTCCCAGATCACAAGTTGACTACTGCAAAACACAGGAAAGGGGGATTAAATATATGTTTTTTAGTTAGGTAAAAATGTAAAGATATAAATATTTTTGAACATTTGGCTGTCAAATATCTTACAGTGTAGGACATATAGTACCTTTGCAAAGGCAACAATTTTCAGAGAAATTGTTGCAAGATACAAAGAGTTCATTATGAAGTCCATTAAGTTCCACCAGTCATCTAGGTAGTCTTGGAAACCACTATCCCACATCTGCTTGATCTCAGTCCATATAAAACCTGTGAGAGATGAACAAACAACAAAGAGGATTTGTCATTGTTGCACCGTCATTCAAGTAAAGTTCTGGAGGAAAGAGAAACATGTGACAACCAACCAGTGTGAAGAAAGTACAGTATGGCAATGGTAAGCACCGTGGTTGAACTTTTTCCAAGTGTGTGTGACTACAGTGTACACATGTACAACTGTGCATGATAACAGCAGTCTGTTAAAAGTGTGTGTGTTATGTTTGTTGTTACCAAGCACCCAGGGCAGGATCATCCATTCCACGGTGGTGGGTTTTGGGCCTTGATGTTCCGGGTGTGCCGCGGCTATGTGCTGTGAGGCCAAGAAGAGCAGGAAGAGGAAGGTCAGGTAGGAAGAAGTGTGACAGATGAACTTGATGAAGGGCTTGCGGATGAATAAGCCATAGCGGCTCTTTGGAGAGATCAGGTATAAGATGGATAGCAGTGGGAAGAGGAGGCCAATGAAGATACATGTGATGAGTTTTCCTGCCCAGTGACGCCTCCTCCAGCCTGGAAACTCATCATACCACCGAGACGCCAGCAGCTGCTGACAATTGGGTTGAGCAACAAACTGAAAGAAAGGGCGAGACAAAGAAACACATGTTAATTAAAATGAACCTGCCCTTTTTTTAACCCCTTTTTTTCAGCGATCCATTCAGAAGAGTATGGACGAATCACACCAAAGGCAATTATGCACAAACTGCAAATACTACACGAAAAAGAAATTATACATACACATAAGATTATTCAAGACGCTAAAGGCTGTATTTAAAATTTCAGTCATCATGCTCGCTGCATTTTATAAGATCTAGTCGTAGAAATATCTAACATATTATATCTTTAAATAAACAACTTACAAGTGCAAGTGAAAAAACTGCTGACAAATTGCTATCACCACTGGATCATTTTGTTTTATTACTTTGCTGTGGCATCTTGTCCATGTTGGAGTATCCATATTTCAGACAAGATATACATTTTTTGTTTAACAACCTGACATGAAGAACCTTATTTAAGTCTCTAAAACCATCCTTCAGGAAACCCTCCAACTGAGGACCCTGAACAAACACATTTAAAAGGATTTTCAGTTGCTAATGAGACACAACAGACAACCCCCCCCCCTCCCCCATCAGGTATGCCCCATGTCTGACCATACTTTAGCTTTTGTTTAATATACATTTCACACGAGTAAGGGAGTACCAGCAGACATTTTGGAAATGCCTGGACCAAAGGGCAACACTTAGGGATGGAAAAAACATGCTTCAACATTCTTCATCCTATTGGACCGAAAGAGAGAGGCAAGACACTGATAAAAGAATGCATATATGCAGCAAACCAATAGATCATGCTGTCTAAATTATGTGTTAGCACAACTTAGCTAACATCCAATCACAAGAGTTGTAAAAACACAATATGTTACTTTTATCTAGTAAGCGTGCAAGACAAATGTTTAAGAGGGAACACATGTCTTTCTTGTTCTTTTCTCCTCTGTTAAGAAGTGATTGACTGAGATTTGGTATAAACATCTGCTGGACATCTGCAGATGGTGATTGAGGTTAATTTCATCTTAACGTAGTTATGGGCAAATGGATCCCCATTAGGGTAGTATGTGGCAAATTGTGGGTGGTGAGGTCATCTATTAATGCAGACTCTGACATTTTGAATGTATTCTAGTCTTGTTATAGCAAGTCCATAACATCCATAACGTCCATGTTATGGCAAATCAACACCTCAGAAGGACACATCTGTCCTTCTGAGGTGTTGATTTGCCATTACATGACTGGAGGAAAAAGGTTGCATCTGGCAGGAGCAAATTGTGTCTGAGGAAGGTATTTGGAAGGTGAAAATAGTCCCATTTAGGCCTGCACGATTAACCGTTATGAAATCGCAATCTCGTTTCACCCTGTTTGAAACAGACTGTATAAAATCTCCCTTCTCTTCATTGAAGTCTCTATGTGTACAGGCCTGTGGCGATGAGCAATGTGCAAAAAGTGGCAAAAAAAAAATCTATGTTTGGTACTGCCAATTAGTTTTGTTTTGTCATGCTCAAAAAAATCGTAGCAGAGAATCGTAATATCAATTCTAAGCAAAAAAATACTGATTCATATTTTTCTCCCAATCCTTTAGGCCTAACCCCATTCACATGTCACATCACCCTCCACTTTAAATTAATAGTTATGTTCTAAGGCAAATTCAAAATGAATGCATAATGTGTAGCAAAGGGTTCGGCAATCTCTTTTTGTTTAGAAGTGCCATTCTTAAAACGTTCTTGTTAATCAAGCCTGCAATCATTAACCGACCCCACTTAAGCGATGTTATTTTTTTTCCTTTGCGTCACATTCTATGAGGAAGGCAACGGGTAGTAGCCAATCAGAGGCAGAGTAGGGCGTGTATTTGCCGAATTTGGAAGGGGATAGATCATTTAAACTACTGCCAATGGCTGTGAAAGAGGTTGATTAGCATGCAGATTGAAACATTTATAAAACACTCTCTTGCATGCGCACTAGTGTGCCAATGGTTGGAACATTTGCCGCTGGTTGGCTGACCCCTGGTATAGAGTATGGTTTAGGATACAATGCATCCTGATAAAGTTCCCTTGGCCTTTGGAATTAAAATAACCCTCCATGCGTAGTATCCTGTATCCATCATATAATTGGCCTTTAATAATAAAAATCTGCCTTTCTCTATGGGAATTTAACATAGGGCTCTCCATACTTATAACCCCCTTATTTTAAGGAGTACCATTTATTTATTTATGATATATTATTTATTCACAAAATAAAATTGGTGTCCTTCAATTAAGGCAATAAGATCAATTTCCAGAAGATATTTTTTTTATTCCTCTTTTCAGTCAACTTAAGCTAGGGTTCCTATACTCATGAGCAGCATTGTATAGATCAGTGATTCCCAAAGTGGGGGTCGGGATCCACCGGGGGGTCGTGAGCCAGAGAGGGGGGGTCGCAAGTTGAGTTAAAAATTTAAAAACAATTAGAATTAGCATCTGTTAGCCATGATTTTAATACAAGGTAAAATTAGTGGCTAAATTTAAAATAAAACCAAGCAAATAAATAAAAAGGGAACAGCTCTTTTGATTTTCATGCCTATAGTGCGTGCATGGTTGCGCGCAATGTTTATATACGTTTATAGTGGGGGGGTCGCAAGTCACTTGCACCGTTACTTTGGGGGTTGTGGGCTGAAAGTTTTGGGAACCCCTGGTATAGATCATCCATATAGGGTTGCATGTATCCCACACCTAGGCCGGTCTGCTCCCCTCTCAGTGCTCCTTATCCCAGCATACGGGGGTGTGTGCTCCAGGATGACATAGACTATTACAACCTGGCCTGAGGGAGAATAATGCAGGGTAGGATTGACATATTCCAAAAACAGGATTTATGCAGTAACTGTTCTGTACTACATTAAGAGCTGCAATGAAAATGCCTCTGTTGACAAGCGCATACAGGTCTTTCACATACAGGTCTCTTCAAATTAATTAATCCAATTTTAAACACCGTTGCGGCTGTTAAGAAGGCTCAGCAGCGACTACACTTCCTGACAGTGCGCAGAAAAAAACGTCTGGGAGAAAAGCTGCTGGTGGCCTTTTCTGCAGCCAAAAGGAGATCTCTTCAGACGGTCATCAATACCACACAGAAAATCATCGGTTGCCCTCTGACCCCCCAGAAAGACATCTTCCCATCTTGTGGCCTCAGCAGAGCCAAACACATTTTAAAGGACTCCTCCCATCCAGGACATCCTGTTGCCATCTGACTTGCCTACAGACCAGTTTATTGAATACCATTTAAACTCTGTTTTGTTAGTAATCACTACATACAGGCCTGAAATACACACACACATGCACAGGATCTATTGATGCACAAATGAAGAGATATCAGGGTGGGCTGCCAGTGCTCTGGGCGGTTGGGGGAAGGGGGGGGGTACGTTGCCTTGCGCAAAGACAACTGGCAGTGCACAGGAGGTGAAGAAGCATCTCTCCAGCTGCCAATTCACACTTTAGTCTGTACAGGGATTTGAACCAGCAACCCTCCAGTTCCCAATCCAACTCCCTACGGACTAAGCTACTACTACCCTCAATTGAGCGTTCAGGTCCTAGGAAAGTAAAACCTTACTGCAGATAAGACTGTACTCATTATTTTTGCTTATTATTGGAAGTAGTAGTTGTAGCAGTACTACTAGTAGAAGCAGCGTAGGTAGTAGATGATTAAAGTAAAATGTGGTTTAAAATCGACAGAAGAAATCTTGTGCAAATCACACATCTGTGGTCAAACAAATAGCCACTGAGCATCTCATATTGCCAAAAATACCTAAAACACTGCATGCAAAAAATAATGCCACATTTCTTGTCCTATAAATAAGACAACTAATTTCTTTTTCCTAAATGTGATGAATTGAGACCTATTTTACACCATCCATTATTAACACCAAATTTTAACCAGCCTTTATTTTTGTTTCATGCAAAGTATGGCATACATTTACAGATATAATTCATGATAACCTTAAGTAATACTACAATTGTGGCTGGATTTATACAAAACAACTTTGACAAATCTTATTGAGTCAATGCCACTGTGTAAATACAATTTGTAAATTGATATTGGTTGTATTTCACCACAAATGACAGAAAGTTGGCACTGCATCCACAGTACAAAAACTCAAAAGATGATGTTAAAAGACAGTAAAATGTTCCCTCCCTAATTAAAATATCATGAGTACATATTTCAGGGAAATGGCCATCACTTACCCCATCATTATCCCTGATTATCTAATTGTCATGGGACTGTCTGAGAGTGCTACTGTAATGCATTGCTAAGAGCCCGGCTGCCAATTATATGTTGTTCTACACTCCCCGAGGACATCTCCACCCATCTCAGGCCATTCACAACTCGTCTTGGCACCGGTCTTGTTATCCCGTCAATGTTGTTCAACCAATGTAATTCTTATTCCTTGTTATACTTGTTGCACGTGTGTCAATATATTGTAAAACCCTGTCAGTTCTCTGTATGTCTGTATGTGTACCAGTATTAGACCAAGACACATTGGTATTGTGCTGCTGTGGGGGCCAAGAGGTTATCATAAGCTTACCTCTTTCTGGCAAAATTTGATAGCCAGCTTCAGTCGGGCCAGATCATTAGTGGTCTCATCCAGCAGAGGGTTCATGTCATCACGGTAGTTGAGTATTATTTCCAATTCCTTAGAGCTTCGGGTCTGGTCCAAGAGGTCCTTTGCAAATTGTTTACACATATGGGACAGCTCCTCATACTCGGACTTGAACTCGTTCTCTACCCTGCTGAGCTCCTTCAGCTCCCAGCTGAGCTGGAAGGCCGTGAGGAAAGGATCCTCGCTGGAGAGAGCAATCAGGGACGGGCTGGCGAGGGCCTTGTAGATGTTAAGGCGGGAGCGCGAGTGGCGTAGGCTGTCCACGTCGGAACTGGACACACACTCCACGCAGTTGCAGCGCACAGCATGTGGCTGAGGTACGGAAACACCTCGCTGCACTAGCAGTTTGATGATCTCATAGTTGTTGGTGTGGGCTGCGAGGATGATGGGAGTGATGTCTGGGGTGAAGTCTGAAAACTGTCTGTCGAGTAGAATTGGTGGGACCTTTTCAGGAAGCCAAGAGAGGAACACAAAGGACCATGGCATTAAACAGAATCACCTTACAGTATAATCTTATTTCATCAGTTCACAAAAGAATACTGCTTTTTAAACCCCTTATAAGACCTGCACCAACTGATTTAAATAGGTCTAATTTCATCCGTCTTTGATTTCTGACTATCTTATCTAACAGCATGCACACAGCTAATGGCTTGTGGTTCAGCTGGCCTCAAAACATCTTCCTGGTTGGAAGCAACTGCATACACCCTCTGTTCTTTTTCCTTGTTTTCACAGAACACACCAATCCATTACAAGGAGACCCAGCAGCATCAAAAACATATTTACAAAGAAGTCAACAGGATCAACGCCACCCAAACAGTGGATAAGGACTTTTTGTTGTAAAAACTGTGGCAACATGGCACAGCAGCACATCAAAGAGTATCCATGCTGGAACTTTAGGGCAGATAATAAGAGTTAGATTCCTAAAATAACAACGCCCATGTCTGAAACTAAGAACAGAGGAAAGCACATAACTACTTATTTTCTATCAGTTTTAGACTAAAGAATAGCATTACCGAAAATCTCTCATTGCTAAAGCCAAAATGACCTAAATGGTAATACTGTGCCATGTTTTGGTGTCCAGCTAGTGCTGGTGTTGATTAAAGGCAGGAATGTTACAAGAATCTACAAATCTCTTTCTAAATTGATGTAATGTAAGAGGGTGCAGAACAGGGTGCAACCTGCCAGTGTGTCTCAGAATCACATCAACATCTATGACCAGCTGGTAGGAGTCTTGCATTAAAAAAACTGCTAAAAACAAACTGAACTGTAGCGTAATATACAGTGCATAGAATGTAAAAAAGTTGTGATTGTTTGAGAATTTTGCCCTTAATTAATTGATTCATGGAAGATGCTAGCCTTGTATGTATACATGTACACTCACCGGCCACTTTATTAGGTACACCTGTCCAACTGCTCGTTAACACTTAATTTCTAAGCAGCCA